>NC_056739.1:1255945942-1256150942 GCF_019279795.1 Protopterus annectens
AGAGTGAGTGGATTCTGCATTAACCTTCACTGATTGGCTGGCTCCTGTTTTGCTTGGACCAACTGATTTTAAATTCAGTTGCTTGTGCAGTTTAGTTTTCTTTTTGACTGAGATCTGCACAGTGCAAGGATATGCAGGCCAGTTCTACAAACAGCCAATAACTTGTACCTTTTTCTGTATAGATGCTATTCTACTATCTGTTCTATTGGTTATATAGACTTTAAGTACAACTTCCTAGTGCCAGGAAAATCCCTTTCCTCCACAGTGAAACCTGTGCCACCCAATGTAGACCTCTGACTTGGATCAGGAACAATACAAGGGCTCGCAGGATCTGGCTGAAACCCATTTTGGAACTGATAACCTTTGATGTTCTGCACTAATAGAGATGAACTGAGCTCACTGCTTTTTTTTCTCCGAAGGTAAACCACTAGCATTGAACAGTAGTCTCTATTGCCTAAGTTTATAGAAAAAATAATTGTTTCAAATAAGTAGTTTATTAATTGGTATCAGTCTAGTGGATCCAGTGTGTGTATGCCTGTGGTCAGATGATCAACTGACCCTCTTGCTTTGCAAGGGATAACCTGCACCTATGCCATGGTTTTGCATACTAATTATACCTTTTGCTTTCACACTCATCTAACAAATTCCATTTCAGATAATATCAGGGTTGCTATGCTCAGTATTGGAAGCTTAAACAACAAAATGTCTGAACTTCAGGTTTACCTTGCCCTCAAATGTATGTATATTACTGAGATCTGATTTCAGAATGATGACCACACTCCCTCTTAACCATTACAGCACTGTGCCTACCATGCATTCAGTAGCTGTGGAGATCATAGCTGTTTTTATTAGGAAATGTATTGTTTTGCACCAAATTTTGTACAACACCAACTTAGAATGTGTAGACATCTTAGTGTATCTCTCCAGAGCTTTCTATTACATCATTGTTAACTACAGATCCCCTCCATGTCCTCTTCAGATTATCAAAGTCAATTTAAAGAGCCACCTATTGACACAAATATCCTTATTACAGGAGACATAATGCTTCAATCAGTTGGCTTACTTACACAACCAAGGACAAATATGCCTAGAGATTCCTTGATTTTGTAAATACTAACTCTGTATTATAAATTGTACTCAGCCTCATCAGGGGTGCTAGCCTTTTATTTTACTTTATTTTTTTTTTTGTCTGACCAGGTAAGTGAAATGCTCCAAGGGCCCCTTTTTAGAAGAGTTCATTTACATCTCATAAGGTATTACACAGATAATACTGAAATAATTGTGACAAGAGTTATTTTACATCTCATGGTAATAAAGATTATACATAGTAAAAAGAAGTATCCTCTTACAGAGTTGCAGAGATTGACTGTTTAATCTAATGTGCATTGCTAGCAATTCATAGGAGTGATGCAGTTTTACTTGTTCGCAACATGTTTCTATGCACATTGCTAATAATTTATGGGCAATACAGTTTTACATGCTTGTTCATAATGTATTTCTTCGTACACAGGTGTTAATAATTTTGTTGTATTGCACCCATTAGGCAGTAGAGTTATAGTAAGGGCCGTCATGATATTCCCATGCAGACTGGATACTGTTTGATAGTTTCTGAATTTGGGGAAGAAGCTGAGAAGAGGAAGAGCAGAGCCTGACACATGTAAATAAGCTATAAAACAGGAGAGTTTTGTGTAGGTACTTCTCCTGTTTGGCATCTACTTTTCTGAAGTAAAAGCCAACACCAAAGGGGTCTTGTCCCAAATAAATAACTGTCACCAAACTCATAGACTGAAACTGAATGTCAAAAAATGTATTACTGTATTCTTTGGGAAGTCATCTTCCCCAGGGAACCGTCACATTGGCAATATGCTCTTAAGAGTTGACCCAGTTGTTTGTGACTTAGGAGCCTATGTGGACAGTGACCTGACTTTTGACCAACATGTGTCCGTTGTTCTAAGATAGTCCTTCTATATTGCACAGCTTATAAATAAAGAAATGGTGTCTAGATCTAGGGGTGCCATTGTTCCCCTTTACTCAGCCCTTATTAGGCCAGTCATTGAATGCAATGCCCTTTTGGCACGTAAATGTCCATTCACATGCAACAACTAGAATGCCCTCAGAGATACCTTATTAGAAAGATAAAAGGCATAAACAAAATGTCCTACATGGACTGATTCAAGTCCCAGTCACTGTACTTAGTATCCTACAGACCACTTAGAGATGACTTGTGTCTGGCATACAAGGCATCTGACCCATTACTGATGGATTTACTGCACATCAGCAAGTCAAATGGCATCAGAAATACTTGGTCTAGGGATCTAAGCCTCTTCAGCAACATCAACAGATTGATTTGGACAGACAGGTATATTTTGTAGAGGATATTGTTGCTTTGGAACATACTCCCTATCCACATAAAACAAAGTTCATCCCTGTCCATAATAATCTGCAACTTAAATCTATGGATGGGAAATTGGAAATTTACTCCAGGACTGCTCCCTGTACTACTAATGGACAGAGACAGCTCCTAAATGCTTTATCCCTTGCATGGGTCCCCTCAAATGATCTATGGTACAACCCCAGTTATTCTCATTAGGGGCAATCTAAAATTATCAACCATGGGATGAGTAAATCCAGCCTATAACCTAATGGGATAGATTATTTCAAGCACAAAAAAGAAAACTGGCTAGTCTTAAAATGGCCCGCAAAGAGAGCTAGGCTAGTACTTACATATGAACCTATGAGACAATGACTCTTGGAAGGAAAGGTGATAAGCAGATGGCTTTGCCTGTCTTACACATTTCCTATATGCCTGTTACATTCAATTCATTTAGAGGTTAACTGCAACTTCCTATTTGTTTACCTATCTACAAAGACTGACCAATCATATGAGCAGTTCTAGATATGCTAATTGCATAATTAATGGTGAAGGCTGATGCCTATTGGCAAGAAGTAAAGGACGGAGCTATCCAACTGCTCCTGTCTTGTACCACTCCATATGTTACTACCTCTCTGTTTAAATCAGATGAACTAGCTATAACTTTCTTCCCTCACCATAAAAATTCAATCAAACTTTGAGATTATTCAGAAGCCAACTTACTGATATCCTGGGCAGACACAACTGGCATATTCCACTAAATCAACTGATTCATGATTCTGTTCTTGGTTCTCTGTAGTAGTATGCCAAGATGTACTTCTCATGGATAAATATAGTTATAGCTATTCCACAAATTCTACAATCCCACCCACTACCTTTAATTTATATGGGACAAGTTCTCTCAGCTCTCTTAAAAAGTAAGAATACCTCATCCATGGGCCAAGATAATGTACCAGGTTGCCTGATTGTCAGTGTCAAATATGCCCTTTCTGAACTCCTGCTAAACTTCTTTAATCTAAGCTTGTCCACTGCATTGCAATGCTGTTGAACAGTGGTGATCCAACAATACAGCCTGGTAGCTATCGACCATTAGTCTCAGCAGCCTCATCTGTAAAGCTATGGAATGTATTATCTCAGACCTAACTAAAGTAGACATTGAAAATCTGTTAATCTATTAATCCTAGACCCTTATCAATTTAGCTTTGTCAAAGGAAGGCCCTACCTCATTTCTTACAAAAAACAACCAACATAGTGGATAGTGGTTATAATGAGCACACAATATAGCTAGACCTGGCCAAGACCTTTGACACTATTTTCCATGCAGCTATTATTGATAGACTTGTAAATCTGAATACAAATCATTATGCTGTGTGATGGATAGCTAACTGGATAAATGGTTGTCTGACAGAACCACGTGATTAAAGTTGTATGTGACACACTCACACAAAAATAAATAAACAAATAAGCCAACAGACATGCATATTTAACCTTTTCTTACAGGTCACATTTTTTCTATTTTCTTTATAGACAGCAGGTTTCCTGCACAGTAATCATCTCTGCACTGATACTGATCAAATCAGACAAAAATACTGGCTAAATCAGATAATATAGTCTCAAATTAAATGTAAAATATGTTGCATAGTTCATAGGGCTTTGTGGCTAAGTTTGTAATGTTCTGTAGACTGATTTCCTAGTACTTATAAATTTATGAAGAAGGTGTTCTCATCTTCCATAGGGCTCAGTTTCGGACCCTCTCCTATTTGGCATTTATTTCTGAAACACTCAGGCCAGCACTCCTGGCCTATGGTTATCTAAGTTTGCAGGTGACTATAAAATATGGTAATGGTGGTCAGTCTTCAACTGGCTCACAAGTACTCCAACATGGGTTAGACCATGTTAACAATTGGAGAAGGACAACGGTCTGAAATTAAATGTAAAAAAATGTAGTATAGTTCATTTTCTTAAATAAAAGTTTCACTTACCACATAGGTGATGCACCCCTCCTATCAAACACTGATGTAAGGGTTCTAGGCACTCTTGTTGATAATTCCTTATCTGACCATCACATCTCCACAGGAATTTGGAAAGCCTTTTATCTGGCTCATCTAATTTCCAAAGGCATCGCCACTAGATCCAAAGAAATTTTAATTCCTTTTTACTCATATCT
Source organism: Protopterus annectens (assembly GCF_019279795.1). NCBI lineage: Eukaryota > Metazoa > Chordata > Ceratodontiformes > Protopteridae > Protopterus > Protopterus annectens. Next base: position 1,255,950,481 of record NC_056739.1, read on the forward strand.
TATCAGACATGTTATCAAATACTGTGCACCTTTTGGCATGCATTTGTCTAAAAATATTACTCAACTTGAGAGCTCTCAGAGATTCATAACTAAAAAGATCAGTGGCCTCAAAAATCTCAGTCAGGAGACACTAGCAGATCTCTTCTTTTTATTCAGTATCTTGAAAACACCACCATATAGATCTGTGACTAGCCTTTTGAGCCATGAAAGATCCAACCCTATTTGACCTCCTATTCCTTCACAGAAATAATCGTTCCTCCAATACTTGGATAAAAGTAGTAAACCTTCATCAGCAAAGAAATAAGATTCAGATAACAATGTGTCCCTCATGTTTGGAACAAAGTTCCATTATATGCCAGGCAGCCTTGTCACCTTCAAGTTAAACCTAGATAATTGGATTAGAAGTCTCAATTTCTCTCCTGCTCTATCCTGCCTTGCCATCCTGTGGCTAGAGGAAATGTTTAAATAGGGTTTTCTGAGAAGGCTTGTATTGGTCTGCAGGCTGATTGCCTAGTACTTACTTATGAAGAAGCGGTCCTGGTTGTCTGTAGGTGTACCTCTCAACTTCTTCATGTAAGAATTATGGACAAAGCCAAAAATAATGTGGGGAATAAAGGTCCAAAATCAGGGACAGAATTTAAATATCGCTCTTATAAACTCAGAGCATCAGTAGAATAACAGGTTTTGCATTACCATGAATTTCAGAATTATATGAAGTCTGAAACTCAAATGTCTCTTATTATTTAGAGGCTTCAATCCTCAGTGATTTGCCAGGCAAACCTTTATGAGGAACAGAACAAAAATACGAGGTAAAAATCCAGACAGTCTGCAAAATTCTGGACTGCTGAGAAGTGTATCTACAAGCTTTGTGATACATTCAGCAGTAAGCTTGTGTAGCCAAACTCCCATATAAATCAGATATATAGGTAAAACAAAAAGGTCATGGCTCTTTGAAAGTATAAAAGAAGACCCTTGGACATCTCATCAGGGAGTGCAAAGCCACTAATGAAATAGAGATGCTAACAATATCAAAGATAATCACAAAGTTTTTTCAGCTACAGTAAGAAACGCAGAAGTAAAAACCACTACTGCCCTGAACTTACCCCAGTGGCATATTCCCCTCTGGCTCAGAAATCATAGCAAATATCCTTGCATCAAGCTCAGCCATAACTTCATACCCTTTGTATGACCCCATTGACTCCCTCCAATTTCTTCCTTTACTATTCTACCTGAAATTACCTTACATCATGTCTGATTAGCACTATTCAAAACCAAAAAAACACTGCTTCCAGAAGTGCTACCAATATTCCAGGCTGTCTACTGGCAGGTGTCAAGCATTTCATATCTCACCCCCTTCTGAATGCCTTTAACCTTAGTCTGTCCTCTGGCTGTGAAACTGAAGCTTGGAGAACAGCCACACTAGGATGGCTCCATGACAGATCATGTAACAATAAATTATTAGTTTTACTACCATTATCTGTAAAGTCATTCATTCCAGTTAACAACAATGCAGAAAACCTCCAGACCCTTGATCCTAATTAATTTACCTGCCTTTAACACACCTAATGTCCTCTCAACCTCATCAGCTTCTCTGGCAAGGTCATGGTAGAACATCCATATTGGCTGCCTTAACCTTGCCAAGGACTTTGCTGCCATTTCTCGTGCGGGTATTATACACAAAGACAAACCTTCCACTCTCTACATTAGCACTTACTTTGTCTTTTGAATAGCAAACTAGATTGCCAACAGAATGTGAACTGTAAAGTTAGGAGATATTTCCTCTAACTGCAGAGATGTCACTAGTGGTATTCCACAAGGCTCAGTCTTGGGTCTCCGTTTATTCAGCATTTACTTCTTACAAGTCAAATCAGGCATCCAAGTTCCCTGGCTAATCAAATAAATTTGTGGACAGCTTCAAATTAGATGCAGTTGTCATCTCTCCCACATCGTACCCATGCTGTCAAACATTGCCTGATATATTAGCCACGGGCTCACATCAAGCAGTAAAAAGTGCAGCATAGTTACCTTCAGTAAAGCCTCAATACTTTCCTCTCCTTTTATCACATCACTAACACCCCATCCTCCCACAGAACAGACCCTTAACTGAAAAGATCTTTGGATGAAGTCATTTGACCTACACTGACAAAGTAAAATCCCTTTCTCACTGCTCCTTCTTATAAAAAAAAATTTGTTGAGGTGACCTATAGTTAGTGCATCAGCCATTGAAAGTCAATTTTCATCTTCATAATCACCTTCTGGAGCATTATATTGTCATGATGAAGAGGCCTGTTTGTCTCTGAATCTATGAACTTTACCTTGTCAGGTCACCCAAGATGGGCAGGTCAGAGAAGAGACCTCAGAATAAATATAGTCCATAAGGGAAAGTAATAGCCATCCACTCCAGCATTCTTCTCAATAAAATTGTAGGCACGAAAGCAACCATATGCTGAAGTCCTTGATGTTGTGAAGAGTCAAACTTGACTAAATGGCTAATAATCATCATATAACAAATCAGTGTAACAAGCACATGATCCAAACATCTAAATCTCTATTGTAATTTTAACAGCACCTGCTTGCATGATAGGTTTCTTACCTACCATATTTCCTACCATTGGAATAGATTCCCTTTGCATGTTAAATAAAGAATCCCTACAAGTACCTATGGGGATCATTTATGCTTGTTATTAATCCGAATTGTCTTCTGTCTAGAAGAAACTTGTCTATCCTTATCTCTACATAGACAATGTGGTTAAGCTTCTTAACGGCTCTCCATCCATAAGCTTTTGAGACTATGAGTCTACAAAGAGACTGGATAGCTAAGCAAAATGGGGAAGGGGACTTTAAACATAATAAACAGCACTAGATTAATATCTGCCAATGTTCATTTACACCTGGTTTACCTCTCTGAATTATCAGCTCGTGAAATAGTCCTTTTCAGCTAAGGCTGGACATTGATTAAAATAAGTCTTTTGTTTTTGTTTTATCTGTTGGCCTTTGAACAGGACTGTAGCATCTGGCATTTGATACTGAATCCTGGGAATCTTGCATGGATATTGAGAGAAAGAGTGAGAGTCTGCTTCCCAGGGTTATAGAAGGCTCATGTTCTGTATCAGTGTGCCTGTAGTTTGTTTAAGTACTGATTAAGGTTTAATTAGACCATTTCAGTCATCTTTTTGCAAGAGTCAAGTGTAGCCCCAACAAGTTTGCAATGTTTTTTTTTAATAAAATTGTTTCTTCAACAGTTTTTGTTTGAATTTCCATGGGCAAAAGTGCATTTATTCTACTTTTTAAATAGCGTAACTAGCATAACTTTAAATATATTTATTTCGCAACTATAAAAGCTAGTGGGTGTCTCGTTATTGTAGTTTTCAGTGGTAATTATAGAGGTCTAGGGAAATATAATGTTATTTAGCCTTTGTAGAGAGACTGTTTTACTAGAATTCCCTAACAACTACTATGAAGTTGATGGCTTATATTAATAGTGTCCAGTAATTTATCATGGGCTTCCAGACTGGTGCAGCAAAGTGTGGTAGCAGTGAAGAGGTATTTCTAGCCTCTGCTGGCAAACATTGTTTTGTGTGAGATTGTGAAATAGTATAAGCCAAGAACAAATTACTGATAGAAAGATAACATTACAAGGCTGAGCTCAGTGTGTGGAAGGTGGGATACTGAGAACCATTGCTCACAACACTGCTTTATATCCATATAGTGTGTTGCTTGTTTGGGTGTGGCGGGTAATGTTTATTACCCGTGTCCTTTAGGTCAAAACTCTGACACCTGTTTTCTTTTTTTTTTTTCTGTTAAGTTATATTTTACATCCTTCCAACCCCTTTGCTTGTCTACTGTCAGCTTTTTCTGCATGTACTTATCCGCTGGTGTTACCATCATCCATGCAGCTGTGAGAGGTATTTTTTGTCATTTTTCCTGTCGCATGTCATGTGTATTTTATTTATTTGACATTTGTTAAGTGGGTTAGTCCGACTGGGCAGAATCCCTTTTTCAGCAGAGGCCCGAGGAGAAAAGCTTCAAGTAGTACATGTAACAAAAGTAATCCAATGACAGAGTGAAACAATAACATTTAGAGTTAACTAAATATGACAACTAGTTAGAGAGGAAAAAAAAAACATGCTGGAACATATACAGTGGACCAGGTCTTGGGTGACAAATGGAAACTGAAGAAAAACAATCAGTGAAACTGTAAGTATATTAACAGAGAAAGAAAGGGCTTTAGTGTGCCTAGGAGGAAATCTAAAGAAAAACAGTAGTTGAGAAAGTCGATTAACACTAAGTAATGTTTACCATTCCATTTGAAAATATCTGTGGCAACAGTCGACCATGGTAATTCAGGAATTTGGTGTAGCTGAAGTTGTTCTTTTTGCTGATGCAGTTTGGTGTTGTTGCAAATTGAACAGGCTAGAGTTTCCTTCTCTATGTCTTTGGACATAGAAGGCCAAAATACAATGCCTTTTGCCCTTTTTTTGGATGAATTAGTATCTGGGTGACCATGATGCAAGATTTTGATATATTTATGTCATAATGCTTTAGGAATTACCACTTTTGGATCTTTCATGATGATTCCATCTTCTACCATGAGTAAATCTCTGTAAGGAAAACACTGCTGAATGTCAAGTGGTAAACTGGTTTGCCATGTTGGCCATCCTTGACTGATAATGTTTATCAACTTCTGGAGAACTGGGTCTAAAGCTGTGTGACTTCTGAGTTCATCAAGGTGTGATGTTGAAAAAGTTCTGACTTCCATGACTTCAAAGTCTGCTGTTTCATCTTCATGCTGCTCTGTCTTTTATCTGGGTGCGCGTGACAAAGCATCAGCAAGGTACAAATGTTTGCCCTTTTTGTAAATAATATTGAAATTGTACTTTTGCAATTTTAACATAATGTGTCACAACTTTGCTGGGGTGGTACTCACTGGATTTTTCAAAATTATCACTAGTGACTGGTGATCAGTCTCTATTTGGATAAGTCTGACATAAATATAATTAGTGAACTTTGAACATACAGGCACCATTGCCAAAAGTTCTTTCTCTATTTTGTGCATAATGCAGCTCTGTTTGGGTTAAAGTTTGTGATGCATAGGCTACTAGTATGCCTTTTTGAAGATATGCTGCTCCAAGGTCATACTTTAAAGCATCACAAGAAAGAGTTTGTGAACATCATAATATCTCAATGTGGGTGGACTGGCAATTTTCTGCTTCAGAACATCAAATGCTCTTTGGTGTTGTTCCAACCAGGACCAGTTTACATTTTTGCATGTCAAGTCATGTAATGGGACAGAAAGCTCACTTGAGTCTGGGATGAACTTTTCTAAATAGTTGACCATACCTAGAAAACATTGTAAAGATGTGACATACTCTGGAACTAGCATTTCAAGAATTGCTGCTTGCTTAGACGGATCTGGTTGTAAGCTAGAATTGGTAAACAAATGTCCCACATAAGTAACTTCTTTCAGTTTGAATTTACATTTCTGAGGATTCAGTTTAAGATTCACTTCATGTGCCACGGTCTAGAACTTTCCTGAGATTTCTATCATGTTTGCCTTCACCACTACCTCCAACAATAATGTTTTCTACTATAATAGCACATGGATAACCAGAAAATATTTGTTCCATGGCACATTGAAAGACTTCACTGGCAGAACTGATTCCAAATGGCATTCTCAAAAATATGTATCTACCAAATAGTGTGCTGAATGTAGTTAACAATGAGCATTTGTGAGCCAGCGATATTTGCCACAAGGAACTTTTTGCATCTAAGACTGAACAAATAGTGGAAATAGGCATGAGAGCAGCTACCTCTTCTACTGTAAGCATTGGATGATGAGGATGCTTAAGTGTTTTGCTTAAGTCTCTTGGATCAATACATATTCGAATATTATCTGAGCTTTTCTTATGAGCTGAAACCATGGAGGATATCCATTCAGTCAGTTCTTCTCCTAGAGTAAGGACACCTAAATTCACTATTTTGTTTAGTTCTGCTTTTATTTTACTCTGTATTGCTACTGGAATCTTCCATGCTGGTCTGACAACTGGATGTACTTCATGAATATGTGTGACGGAAGTTTGCCAAGCTTGTCTTTGAAAATATCAGCATATTCACTAAAAACATTCTGTGTAAAACTATCATTGTTGGTCATACTTATCTGGTAAACCTCTTCATTAAATGAAATCAGTTCCATTCTCAGACTGTCTTGGAGGCCTACCAGTGACTGCACGTGACTTTTGAGTACGTAAAACTGCAAGTTATAGCTGTTTCCAGCAGAATGGTATGAAAGAACTACTGGGTGATCAGTTTGAATCTCTTCACCACCATAAGCAACTAGTTTTGCACACTTTTTTGAATCAAGTTTCTCAGCAACTTTTACTTTAGTAAACATTTGTGCTGATATAACATTGCACTTGGATTCAGTGTCTGCTTTAAGCTCTACAGGTGTCCCATTAATTTGTACAGTAGAAAATATTTCAGTCTACTGAATTAACTGTTTCATCGATCACAGAGACACCATCAACACAGAAAGTTTGCTCACAGCCCCTAGAGTTTGCTAAAGTCTCTATCTGATCTACTTGCTTCTTCAGATACTCTCTTTTAACATAAGTTTGCAACACTTTAGACTTGCAAAGCCTTTTGAAATGATTCTGCTTTTTACATTTGCGACATTGCTGACCAAAAACTAAACACTTTTCCCGTTTAGGTTCATGACTGCCTCCACAATTGCGACAATTAACAATGAGGTTGGATGTGTCACTAGTTCTCAGTTTATATTTCTTTTTTATCTTAACTTTCTGCTGCACGCTATCAACATTCACACTAGCACATACTGCAAACATGCTTTTCTAATTTGTAAACATATTTGAATGCTTTTCTGTAAGCTCATGTATTTGGCAAATGACTATGGCTTTGCTCAATGTAAATTTACTATCTCAAAACAAAATCTTTCTCACTGCATCAATATCAACACCACATATAAGATGGTCTTTTATCAACTCATCTCATAGATCATCAAATCTACATGTTTTTGCTTTGTTTCATATGTCAGTAATATGTGCAGCAACAGTTTCACCAGGCTTTTGATTTCTTGCGTAAAATGTGTGACTTTCCATTGTAATATTCATTTGAGGGTTACACGTTTCTCTAAATTTATGTTTTAAGCACTCAGAGTCTTCCTATGTTTCAGCCTGTATCTCAGTATAGCAGTTCTCCCCCTCCCCTGCATACACAGCAGGTACATACACAAATGAACGTTCTTTCTCAATGGCCCCTGAGCCAGCTAAATTGAAAAGTATAAATGCTGTTCTACGTGCGTCTTTATCAGAAAATGCAGCCTGTATGAAAATATATTCTTGCTCAAACACTTGCCAGTTCTGTACAATATTATTATCAAACCACTGGTGGTTCAGGTCTGCGAAATCCCTCTGCCATAACAAATTTCTCTTAAACATAAGTATAGACCTGGGACTTGTAATTTTGCTCAAGAGCATAACCTCTCCAAAAATGCTGCATTCTAACACTGTAAATATCTCAAACACTCTTCAAAAAATCTTAGTTACTTCAAGAAAGTTGTACATTGAGAAAAAATGTTGGCATTTTATCCCTTTCGAACATTTTAAACACTTCAGAGATTATTTCAAACACTTTAATCATTATGCCACTATTTTGGACATTTCAAATAACTCTGTAATTATTTCAAACACTTTGAATGCTATGCCACATGTTTGGTGAGTGAAAATCATGTAAAACAAGTTTAAGTATCTTTGAATAACTGCTGACCTGTTTGTGAGTTCAGTCCTGTATATTGCTCCACTTCTAACTGCGTGCCTTGCGAGCTGCTTTAACTTTGGATCCCATTCTGACAACATATCGCATGTCTCGTGTATTTAAGTGAGACACTGAGGCATGGAATGGATTCAAGTCATTTATTGTCCATAAACAAATCAGGAGCTGTAACTGGAGCATACACTTCAAACTTTATATGCTTACTGACTGACTCATTACTTCTAACACACTCGCATGTGTATCTCCATTCAAGCTAGCACTCACGTTGACAAACTATACAAAATAGTACTGATCTTGCACATGCTCAGTAACTTATATGCACATGCTGTCTAGCTACAGTGGCTGACTAGGTTCAATAAATACATTGATCTACAGTCCTACTAATTTCCTTTGCATAAGTGATGTTAAGTTCTTAAATGGCTGGTTGCAAAATGGGCATATCATGGTGAAATTGCTCACTTTTTCAAGTAATGTAGCCATAAATAGCCCTGCCTCCCTTGCAAGCTAATGGTTTTCATGGGGTTTTTCATCTGTACTGGATATCCCTGACTTTAATAGATGCCATGCCACCCCAGAGACATTTGTCCCTAGTCATGGGGGGGGGGGGTTAGGGAACAGCATGATTTATTTTCTTCTCCAGGTAGCTGCTTCATTATCTTGGTTGGTAACCAAGCTTGGGTTTTCGAAGTCTTAGCTTGCCCTTCATCCATATATGCAACAGACATGACACATTTTAATTTTCTTACAACTAAGCATCAATATTAGTTGTTTGTGTATATGTAACAGCTATACTTTGTGTCACTTATCTTGAAAAGACTGATTGCATGTCTGTTTTTATAAACAGGCTTGACAATGTAAATGCAGTGAGGATGTTGCTTCACTCTGACTATGGACTTTTCATTACAAGTTGACCACTGTATGTCAGATTACAATTTTTAGCAGTTACTTGATAACACATTTAGAAATTAAAGAATGGAGTTTCATTCAACACCTATTATTTCAGAAGTTCTTAGAGCCAATTGAATGATCTATGTATTACAAAATGTTAGAGATGTTCATTCTGTGGGTTATAAGTAGGTATCAAACTTAGAGACTTCAAATACAGTATACATTTTAAGCCCCCTTGTTTGATTAGCATTCTGTCATTTTTGATTATACTTTAGTGGTCCAAGACAGACATTTCCATGGAAATATAAACAGAGCATGTATTTGCACAACTACAAAAAAGAAAACAAATAATACAGTAAAACAGCCTTTTTGTTCTGATGTAGCTGGTTCAAGAAAAAGGTAATTCAAAGATAGTGCTATGACACCAGTGCTGCAGGGGCTGCCTTGCAAATGCAGTGCCTGAATTTTGTGCACTTGTATTTATTGTGTCACGTTTACTGGTCCCAGTAACTGCCATGAGTTGTTTGTTTTTATTTAAGGCAGGAACTTGAATAGTGGAAAATACAGATTATTTGAGACACATCTGTTTGTAAAAGATGTATGAATTGTATTAAATGAGTGACGTTTTCTTTAAATTGGAGCATTTCATTAGCTTGTGGTAGACACAAGGCTTCTCCTTGGTACTCTTGTCATCTCAGTTGGATGACGACTGTCCTTACTAGCTCTTTTGCTTCACCTTGCCAGACTTCTGTTCTCTAGTCCATTTTATCACTAAATAACCCAGCCACTCCTCATTCTTTACTTTATAACTTAATAAGACGGTAGCATTTTCTCTGAGTTCTTAATTAGTAACCATTTTCATTCTTTCTCCATTTATAAATGCATATCTATTTAAAGGCCTGAAGCTGATGTCTTTTAACTCCTCATGACATGTAACCAGCAATTGCTTATTGCTATCCTTTTTCTGTTTTTCTCTGGCTACAGTATTCACGTTTTATATTTCAGTATCTTCCACCAAGAAGCCCAAAAAATATAAAAACGTTCATATTCATATGATCAAACCATAGTATATTACATACTTGTTTGACTCTTTCCAACCATAGTAAAGCTATCTTCATTTTAAGTACTAATCCCCCCCCTTATGCATAAATATATATTTACATATTACGTCAGTTTAAACAGTTTTCCCACTTCTATGACAGCTGTTGTTGTTGTTGTTGTGTCTTTCGGCTTTTCCCGGTTAGGGGTCGCCACAGAGGAACTCCGGTCTGCTAATGATTGGCAGTAGATTTTTACGTGCCGAGTTGCCGAGTTCATATTCATATGATCAAACCATAGTATATTACATACTTGTTTGACTCTTTCCAACCATAGTAAAGCTATCTTCATTTTAAGTACTAACCCCCCCCCATGCTTAAATATATATTTACCTATTACGTCAGTTTAAACAGTTTTCCCACTTCTGTGACAGCTGTTGTTGTTGTTGTTGTGTCTTTCGGCTTTTCCCGGTTAGGGGTCACCACAGCAGAACTCCGGTCCACTAATGAGTGGCAGTAGATTTTTACGTGCCAAGTTGCCAGCTCTGACGCACAACCTTCAACGAAGGAACCCCCATTCATGCATGTCTCCACACAGAAGACGCTTTAGCTGAGAATCGAACAGGACACCGTCTTACTTTGAGGTGACAACGCTACCGCAGCACCCACCACCGCAGTTCTATGATAGCTGTTATTCACCTTTTTATAAGCAAATTAATTTCCCCACCCTATTTCAGAATTCATTAACATTTTCATATAACTCTTCGCATTATTTTCTTCGTATTAAGATGCAATTAAAATCCCCCACCCAAATCACAGTTCTGTATATTTGCAAATAAGGCAGAATTATTTTAAACAATCCTGATCTTTGGTTTCTCATTCAGCGGAACAAAAATATTACATACTCTAATGTGAATAGAGTTATACAAGATCTCAACCCCTAGGGCTCTTCTAGCCTTTATAACTACGATAGTCATCATTGAACCTTGCCAATATCAAAACCCGGAAATGTTTTGCTGAAAGACCAAATGTTTTCACCTCTCCATATATGTTTAACTAAATATGATTTCCTTCTTTTCCATAAATGTAATCCCTGGAACATAAATTAACATATAGGTTCATAGGTTCATAGGTAGGCACTAGGCTATCTGCCCGAGGGCATGTATAAGCCTAACCAGAGTGTGTCGTCTTTCGCCGCCCCATTGATTAATTAACTGAGCCTCTGTCAAGCAGAGCCAATGAAGTGATCCCAGGGGTGTACTTTCTGTTACCCATCCACTTGTCAAGGCTTCTCTTGAAGAGTGTTAGTGAGGGGCTCTGCCTAATGTAGTTAGGAATTTTGTTCCAAAGCATGGGGAGTCTCTGTGACAGGAATCTATCCCTCCAGCATGTTCTATTTATTGTTGTGGTGAGGTTTAGCTCACTAGAGCGTGTGGCTCGCAGTGACTTGGATTTCTTTAGGTGGAGCATGTCCATCAATTCTGAGTTGGACATGGCTTTGTAAGTCAGGCAGAGATCACCTCTGAGTAAGCGATATGCCACTGAGTACAGCCAGAGTTTTTTCAGTTGGTCTGCATAGGACATATGTTTGAGGCCAGTAATCCTCTTGGTGAGGTGCTTTTGTGGTCTTTCAAGCTGTTGGAAGTGTCTTGTGAGTTACATCCCAAATGGGGCATTGTACTCTATGATGGGTCTGATGAGTGATGAGTAGAGGGGCACTATAACCTCTTTATTTCTAGATGCGAACCCCTTAGTAATTAGATGGGCCACATAGAAGGATTTCCTAATTACTTTGGCAATATGATTGTCAAAAGAGAGATTACTATCTACCTGGGTCCCCAGATCTCTTATTACCTCTTCTGTATTAAGGGGGCTGACGCCTATGTGGTAATTCGTGGGTGTTTTGTTTTTCCCAAATGTGATGACTATGCATTTTTTGGCATTTAGCTTGAGGCCATAACTTTGACACCAGGTGTCTGTCTCAGTAAGGCCTTTTTGGAGGATGTCCGTGTCAGCCGGAGAGTCAATTATAGCTCCCAGTTTGCAGTCATTGGCAAACTTGGTTAGCCATAGTCCTCCTGTGTTTGCCCATACTTCTGAGAAATATATGCCGAACAGTAGGGGTCCCAGAACTGAGCCTTGCGGGACACCACTTGTGACTGGTTTAGAGTCAGACCTGGAGCCCGCTATTCTTACCATGTGAGTTCTGTCTGTAAGCCAGTTGGCAACCTATCTTGTGATATAGGAATTTATGTTCAGGCTGGTGAGTTTTTCTATAATACCCGAGTGAGGAATGGTGTCGAATGCCTTGGCGAGATCAAGGTAGGCTATGTGAACCACCTTTCCCTCGTCTATGGCCTTGGTAACTGTCTCGAAGAAGTCAACCAGGTTTAGTAGGCATGATCTGCCCTTAACAAAGATGAACTGGGTCGGGTCAAGTGTTTGGAGGTTCCCAATGTCTTTGTTAATGATTTCCATGATGATGCCCTCCATAGCCTTGCAGACCAGGCTAGTCAGGCTTATGGGGTGATAGTTACCAGGGTCAGTTGTGGCTCCTCATCTGTGGAGCGGAATAACCATTGCTGTGCTCCATTCTATGGGCATGTAGCCTGTGGAGAGGCTGAGGTTGAACAGCATGTTTAGGTGGGGGTTTAGTTCGTTCTGTAGTTTGTGCAAGATGCAGCCTGGGACACCATCTGGCCCCATTGATGCTGTGTTTTTGGCTTTTGAAAGGGCTGTTTTCACCTGTGCTTCTGTGATTTCTGGGACACTACACTTTTCCGGTATTGTTGTGGACCCTTTTGAAGGTGAGAGGGAGGTGAAGTTTGCACTGAATCTATCTGCCAGTATGTTGGCAATATCAATAGGTTCAATATATTTTGTGCTATTTTGCACTATCTCAGAGCATATCTGCAAGTTGCCACTTAGATTTTTGACATAGATAAAGAAGGCTTTGTGGTTATCTTTCGAGTCCTTGGCTATTTTTCTTTCAAAGTTAGCTTTGGATGATTTTATGAGGGACCTTAGTTTCTTACTGATACTGATCAGGGATGTCTTTCCTTCTTGGAATTTGCTTTTTTTCTGAACTAGTTTCCTCCTTTTGTTGTATAACCTATTTATGGCAGGGGTCCACCAGACTGGTTTCCTTCTCTTAAGGGAGTGAGTATTGGTTTTGCTAGGGATGGCACGATCCATGCATCCTTGTAGGTGCTCATAGAGTGCAATTGTAAAGGATTCTGCATCTTGGGCAGTGTTATCCTTTAGCGTGGGGGCTGTGAAACTTAACACCTCTGACTTAAGTAAGGTGAAGTTTGCTTTAGAAAAGTTTTTCACTGTGGTTTCCTTGGTTGGGGGTGGTGGTGGGGTGTGGACATCCAGGGTGATTAGTTTATGGTCTGACCTAACCAGTGATGGGTTGACTTCCAGTACGGAGCACCTGTCACCCATGTTGGTGATGACCAGGTCCAATATGTTGTGGCCTCTGGTAGGGGAGTTTACCAGCTGATCCAGGTCATTTGAGTTGATAAATTCCAGGAAGCATTGAGCCTGGGAGTTTGTACTCAAGTAGTTTTCCCAGTTAATGGTAGGGTAATTGAAATCTCACAAAATCAGGGTGTTTGGTATGACCTTCATGTTTGCCAGTGTCTCCAAAAAGGCGGAGTGGTGGTCCTGGGTCATGGAGGGGGATCTGTAGCAGGCCACAATTTGCATTGCATATTTGCCCGATGTTAGTTGCACATAGATGATCTCAGAGGTATCATGCTGCGCCACTAACCTGGAGGTGTGGGTACCCTTGATGAATATGGATACACCCCTCCATTTGTGTTTCGATCCATGTTCTGTGGTCGAAATGTGTGGTATGAGTTGTAGCCCAGTAGTGCTGGAGTGCTCTCTGAAGCCTTGAACCAGGTTTCAGTTGCTGCACGCATGTCAAAGTTCTCCATACTTAGGAGTGCTTTGAGCGCATGCATTTTGAGATTTAAACTCCTGGCGTTGAGTAGCATAACCCTCAGTTTTTTACTTGTGCTGTTTACAGAGGTGGGTTTGAATTTTGAGCCTTGCCTAAAAAGGCACTATGGGGGCAGCAAGAGCCTTGGCCAGTATTCAAAAGCCAAGGGGTGACAGGTGCAAGCTGGCTCTTGCAAAGCAACGCAGCTTGTCAAGCATGTCATCCCAGGCTGACAGACACTGGATCCCTTTTGAATGACACCAGAAGCTTAGCCAATTGTTGAAATTGATAATTTTTTTCTTTATACTGAGGTATCATTCTTGGTGAGGGCAGGATGCTACTCAGGGTCAGGGTCATACCCGCCTGGGCTACATGATCAGAGAGCTCTTCCATGTCTCTTTTCATGTAGTCCAGGGAGATATGGCTCAGGTCATCCACACCAACATGAACAATGACAGAGTCATATTTGTACTTGTTCTGGAGTGACCTGAGTGCTTGTGTTATGTGGCGGATTCTGGCTCCCGACAGGCAGCTAACAGTAACCTACTCCTTGTCCAGCCTAGTGAGTGGGGCATCAGTGTGCCTGACTATTGAGTCACCTATTACTAGTGTGTTAGGTATGTTATTTTGCCTTAAGGGCTGTGATTGATTGATTTTGTGTTTTATGTGTTGTCTGGTTTGTGACGGAAGGAGCAGGTTTTGTGGGTGTCTGCTTTGGAGCTCTCTGATGCATTTGCAGGTTTTTATTTAGAGCTTCCGAGTATGATTTTGTGTATTTATGTGTATCTTTTGCCAGTGCTAGTTTAGTAGGTCTATGAGACGCTGGAGGTGTGGTGCAAGTGTTAACCTTCTCCTCATGACTGTCTGTTCCAGTCTTGGGTGGCGATACCTTAGCCTCCAGTTCGGCTATATAATTGCATCTCTCACATATGTTAGTGTTTTGTGGTAGGAGGAGAGGGCTGTCTGTGTACATGAGGCAGTTGTAACATTGCCTCAGGATACCCAGATTCACCAGCTGGACTGGAGAGTACACCTGAAGTTACCCTTTGGTCATGCCTGAATAGTAGGGTGAGCTGCTTAGTCACTTGGTTGGTGAGGGGTGGATAAAGAGCCTTGCCCTGCTGGGCAGTCAAGTGTCAGGGTATATTAGTGCTTGCTATTAGGTCTGAGCAAGTGCTGGACTGTAGGATGCTTTTTGAGTGCTTAGGTTGAGAGTTAGAGTAGTTTCAAGTGAAAAACTGAAGGAGACTTGGAGCCAGGAATAATTTAACCCTAGCTAACCAGTGCTGCCTGGCGCACAAAACCATGCAACGCATTTTTTAAACTACTAACTTCTGGGCTGGAACCACTCCTCCAGGGACAGATGGCTGCTCAAAGTTCCCCTCTCTCACAGGTGAACAGAGAAATTTCCCTCTATCCAAGTAAGGTATGGGCAACTCAGAAACTTGTAACACAGCCCTGAATTCAGCACTAGCCTGAAAATTGGACTATACTAGCTTAGAAAGGCAGGAAACAAGAAATTTATTTATTTATTTATTTTAAAAGATAAGGCAAAAAACAATAAAAAGTACACTTAAAACAGCTTTAAATGACTACAAGTAATCAGAAAAGGCTATCGCACTTTAGTGTGTAGCCTACAACAGTTAAACAATTTATTTAAACAAAAACAACTTTTTAAAAGTGCAGGCAGTCAAATAAGTACAATATGTGAAAAAAAAACAAGCTTTTAAATCACAATAAGTGCTGGAAAATCAGCGTTTAGGCGGAAAACAGTTAAGTACATCAAGAAAATACAGAAAACTGATAATCACTCCAAAGTCTCTCTTTTAAGCTAGAAGGCTTATATCAGTTTAAGGCTTTCTAGTGCTTTCCAGTAGGTTAGTTACAGTAGAGATGGGAAACAAGCGCAGATGTGGTCTTTTAAACCAGAAAGTTGAAAGAGATGGACAACTTCCCGAATGGTCAATAAACTACAATTCCTGGGCCAAGAACCACTCCTCTTGTGGTAGACAGGCTACCTAGTACTTACCACTCCCACTGATAAGCTAGAAGGCTGTACTCCACCACAAGGGCTTGGGGGGCTCAGAAGCTTACAAACAGTCCTAACTACAAACAGGCTATTGGCCCTAGGGCCTATACAAGCCTAGCCATAACAATTCCCTGGATATTTCTTCCTACAATATTTACTTCCCTGGACCCCTGTCTAGCAGGGCGACTGACGTGATCCCCGAGGTGAATTTCCTATCTCCCATCCAATCGTCAAGGTTCCTTTTGAAGAGGGCCAAGGAGGCACTCTGCTTGACATGTATGGGCAGTCTATTCCATAGTATGGGGAGTCTCTGTGTCAGGAACCTATTCCTCCAGCATGTTTTGTTCATTGTGATGACAAGGTTTAGATCCCTGGAGTGTGTGGCTCTGAGAGATTGGGCTTTCTTTAAGTGGAACATGTCCAACAGCTTAGGGTTTGACATGGCCTTGTATGTTAAGCAGAGATCAGCTCTGAGTAGACGATATGCCACAGAGTATAGCTGGAGGTTTTTTAGACGGTCAGCATAGGGCATCTGCTTTAGG
Source organism: Protopterus annectens (assembly GCF_019279795.1). Taxonomy (NCBI): domain Eukaryota; kingdom Metazoa; phylum Chordata; order Ceratodontiformes; family Protopteridae; genus Protopterus; species Protopterus annectens. The sequence goes on from NC_056739.1 coordinate 1,255,966,714, forward strand.
CCTGTGATTCTTATAGTGAGGTATTTCTGCGGCCTTTCCAGCTGTTGCAGATGTCTTGTGATGTACATACCAAATGGGGCATTGAAGGATGAGTACAGTGGGACAATGACCTCCTTTTTTCTGGATGAAAACCCCTTAGTGATGAGGTGTGCCACATAGAAGGATTTCCTGACTGTTGTGATGATGTGATTATCAAAGGTGAGACCACTGTCCACCTGTGTCTCTAAGTCTCTCATCACACTTTCGATGTTTAGTGTACTGCCACCTATGTGGTAATTCATGGGTACATGTTTTTTTCCTAAAGAGGATAACCATACATTTCTTGGCATTAAGCTTGAGCCTATGGCTCTGGCACCAATTATCTGTTTCTGTAAGGCCCTTGTGCAGAATATCCACAACATTTGGGGATTCAATAATGGCTCCCTGTTTGCAGTCAACTGTGAACTTTGTTAGCCAGAGTCCCTTAGTGTTGGTCTGTACTTCAGAGAAGTAGATGCCAAACAAGAGTGGTCCCAGGACTGAACCCTGAGGTACTCCACTTGTCACTTGTCTGGAGCTGGATTTGGAGTCAGCTACTTTTACAGTCTGGGTTCTGTCAGTAAGCCAGTTGGCAACCCATCAAGTGATGTAGGGATTTACGCCCAGCTTAGTAAGTTTATTTATGATTCCAGAGTGGGGGATGGTGTCAAAGGCCTTGGCGAGGTCCAGATAGGCTGTGTGGACTGCCTTACCCTCATCCACAGCTCTGGAGACTGATTCAAAGAAGTCAATCAGGTTCAGGAGACAAGATCAGCCCTTCACAAACCCAAACTGGGTGGGGTCCAGTGTTTGAAGGTTGCCAATATCTTTGTTTGTAAGTTCCATGATAATGCATTCCATGCCTTTGCAGATCAGGCTCATCAGACTGATGGGACAGTAGTTCCCGTGATCCAAGGTGGATCCCCCCTTGTGGAGTGGGATAACTGTAGCTGTGCCCCACTCAGTGGGCAGGAAGCCTGAGATGAGGCTATGATTAAACATAACACTTAGGTGAGATGCCAGTTCATTTTGTAGTTCATGCAGTACACAGCCTAGGATGTCATCTGGTCCCATGGATGCTGTATTCTTAGCTTTGGAGAGTGCAGTTTCTACCTGTGTGGTCATGATTACTGGAATTTGGCAATCGTTTGGTATTGAGATGGGCCCTTTAGGGGGTGAGAGGGGGGTGAAGTTGGCACTAAATCAATCTGCCAGGATATTGGCAATATCCTTGGGATCAGTAAATTTAATGCCATTCTTTTGTAGCTCAGAACAAATCTGAGCATTGCCATTTAGATTCTTGACATAACTATAGAATGCCTTGTGGTTGTCTTTGGAATCTTTGGCAATTTTATTTTCGTAACTAGCTTTGGAGGATTTTATGAGGGATCTCATACTGAGGCTGGTAAAGGAGTTTTTTGCATCCTGGGATTTTCCTCTTTTCTGCAACAGTTACTTCCTTCTCTTGTATAGTTTGTTTATGGCAGGGGACCGCCACATTGGCTTCCTTTTTTGGAGGAGAGCATCTTGGTTCTATTTGGGATGACACGATTCATGCACAAGTGGATGTGCTTGTACAATGCCTTAGTGAGGATTCAGCAGTCAAACTTTCAGCTCCTGTCTGCATGGGTGTCATGAAGTTTGTCACTTCTAACTTGAGTAGCATGAAGTTGGCTTTGGAGAAGTTTTTTTATGGAGGTTTCCTTACTGGGGGGTGGGGGTGGGATGTGGATGTCAAGGGTGATTAGCTTATGGTCAGACCTGACCAATGAGGGGGTGACCAGTGATGTAGAGCATCTATCTCCCATGTTGGTAATGACCCGGTCTAGAATATTGGAGCCCCTGGTGGGACAATGGATTAGTTGATCCAGGGCATTGGAATTTATGAATTCCAAGAATGGTTGGGAAAAGGTGTTGGTACCCGAGTAGTTTTCCGTTAATGGCAGGGTAGTTGAAATCACCCAGTATTAGGGTGTTTGGTTGTATCTTAATATTCTCCAGTATGTTTAGAAAGGTGTAGTGAGAATCTTGGGGCATGGTGGGGGATCTTTAGCAAGCTACAATTTGGATTGCAGTCTTACCTAGTGTTAGTTGTACCTGGAGAATTTCAGATGCATTGTGTTGGGCAACTAACCTGGAGGTGTGAATATCCTTGGTGAATATGGACACTCCTCTACCTTTAGTGTTTTGATCTTGGTTTGGTGACTAAAAAGTGTGGTAAGAGTTGTAGCCTGGTATTGCAGGGGTGCTCTCTGGAGCCTTGAACCAGGTCTCAGTTACTGCACAGATATCAATGTTCTCCATTTTTAGGAGTGCTTCGAGAAAGTGCATTTTGAGGTTTAGACTTCTAGCATTGAGTAGCATTACCTTCAGATTTTACATGCTTGTATCTGTTACAGTGGTGGTTTTGTCATTTGAGCCTTGCCTAAAAAAAGCACTATAGAGGTGGCAAGAGCTTTAGCCAGTAACCTGAATCCCAGGGGTGACAGGTGCAGACCATCTCTGACAAAGCATCATGGTTTGTCAATCATGTCGTCCCAGGCAGGCAGATACTGGATCCCCTTTGAATGACACCAGAAGCTTAGTCAATTGTTGAAGTCAATCATTTTGTCCTTATACTGTAGTATCATTCTAGGCAAAGGCAGGATGCTACTCAGGCCTAGGGTCATATCTGCCTAGACCACATGATCCGAGAGCTCTTCCATGTCTCTTTTCACATAGTCCAGGGAGGTACGTCTCAAGTCATTCACTCCAAAATGGACAATGACAGAGTTGTATTTTTACTTGTTGTGGAGTGACCTGAGTACATGTGTTATGTAGCAGATCCTGGCACCCGACAGGCAGCTGATTGTAATTTTCTCCTTGTTCAGCCTGGTGAGTGGGACATCAGTGTGCCTGACTATAGAGTCGCCTATGACTAAAGTGCTGAGTACGTTGTCTTGCCTTAGGGGCTGTTGTTGGGTGGCACACTGGTGTTGTGAGCTATGTGTCACTTTGGTTGTGACTGGTGTTTGTTTGCATTTCAGCTTCGGAGGTCCTTGTTGCTTGAGCAGGTTAATGTTAAGGGCCTCCACATATGTGGGTTTAGTGTTGCTATGTGGGGGTGTTGATGGTGTGGGTTTTGAAGAGCTATGTGTTGCTTGAGGTGTAGTGCAGGTGTTAACCTTCTCCTCTTGACTGTCTAGCACAATCTTGGCTGGGGAGAGCTTTGCTTCCAGATTGGCTATGTAAGTGCACCTCCAGCAGCTTGTAGTGTTGGATGGTAGGAGAAGAGGGTTGTCTGTGTACATGAGGCAGTTACTGCATTGCCGCAGTATGCCCAGATTCACCAGGTGGACAGGAGAAATCACTGGAAGCTGTCCCTTGGAAATGCCTGTTTAGGTGCTTTTTTTGTAAAGTACAAGGGCTGTTTTCCCTTACCTCTTCAATGTACTTTGCAATTATAGGCTGTTAAGTGCCTACGATAAATTTCTCCTTATTAACAAGGAGAGTTGAGTGCTTGTATCAGTTTAAGGCTTCCTAGTGCTTTCCAGCAGGTTCTAGAGCACATGCTAGTCATAGGGGGGTTCAGACTTTAATGCTACTACTGAGAAACCAGCTAGTTCTAAGGGAAAATTTGAAGAGCAGACTTTCTGGCACTTGGAATAGTTTAACCGTAGCCCTGCAGTGCTGCACGATGTGAAAAACATGCAAACACATGCTTTTTTAAGCCAGAAAGTTGAAAGGGATAGAAATAAGCCCAAAATGGCTAATAAAATTACAATTTCAGAGCTGGAAACCACTCTTCTAGTGTTAGATAGGTAGTACAATGCTCACCACTCCCATTGGTAAGCAGTAGGGCTTCCCTCTACCACAGCAAGGTCTGGATAGCTCTTAACACAGAAAATGAAGTCCTGAAACCAGCAAAGCCTGGGATCTGGACTATACTAGCTAGGAAAGGTGGGAAATGAGCAAACAAGACAGTATTTTTTTTGGGGGGGGGGGTTGGTTTTTTTTTGGTTAAAACAGGCTAAACAATGCAATAATGCAGTAAATGAACACAGAAAAGGCTAACGCACTTGAGTGTGTAGCCCTAAACAGTAAATGCAATTAAAACTCTACAAAATTAGCAATTTACAACTTTTTAAATGAAGCAAGGCAAGTGCACAACTGAAAAACGATTTAAGAGGCAGAAATACAGTAGAATAAGTAGCTAGTCTACATATACAGTAAAGTGTATATATACAGAAAAGCAGCTAAAACCACACTAAAACAATTCAGATGCAGTGCAACCTAGAGCACTTGAGTTGTAGCAATATTAAGGCAAATACAGTTTTAATAAATGCACTAAAATATACTCTATATTTCCAAAATGTTTGAGAAGCACAGTCAGAACACAAGGAGATTCAGGCAATTTTTTTTAAGAAAGGGAGAAAGGAGCAACAGAAGGAAAGAAACTAAATGGGTTGACCTTCTCAGATGTTCTCTGTATTAGGTAGAATGAGCTAATGACATTAGACTAGGAGGACTGTCCAAGATCAAATTTAGAGTGGGGGCAGGTAACTGCAAGGCAGAACTTAGGCAGAATATACTACAGAAATGTTTATCACAAACACAATCAGGAATATGGACAATATTACAGCTACGACCTAAACCATTTTAGGCAGAAAACACTACAAAAATGTTTATCACACCAGAAAACCAGCAGTGAACCAACAGCTATGAAATACAGTACAAGTATGCAGTATACAATAAAATTGCTATAAATATCTAGAATAAGCAATAACTACTAAAAATAAGCAAAAAAAACAGGCTACTTATTGCTATATATCACAGATCAGGTGCTCCTCCTAGGATAGCTCTGTGTGTAATGGCTGAAACACTCAAGTTAACTTCTTAAGTAACAGAAAGTTGAAACCTGAAACAACTTTAAAAAAAAGCTCAAAAGAACCAATGAGGTGCTTTCTCCAAGCCGTAAACCTGGCAACCAGACTAGACAATGACCATAAACACTAAACTCTCACTGAAGTGGAGGATGGTCTTTACTAACTAAGATGGCCTGGACAATGAGCTCAGAAAACAGCTTCTAACAAACAACTAGGCCCACAAACACAATCAGGAATATGGAGAATATTACAGCTACTACCTAAACTATTTTAGGCAGAACACATTACAGAAATGTTCATCACAAACACAATCAGGAATATGGACAATATTACAGCTAAGGCCTAAACTAATTAGGCAGAAAACACTACAGAAATATTTATCACAGCAGGAAAACCAGCAGTGAGCCAATAGCTAGGAAATACAGTACAAGTATGCAGTATACAATAAAATTGGTATAAATATCTAGAATAAGCAATAACTACTATAAATAAGCAAAAAACAGGCTACTTATTGCTATATATCACAGATCAGGTGCTTCTCCTCCGATAGCCCTGAGTATATATGTTTGTTTGTTTGTGTCTTTTGGCTTTTCCCGGTTAGGGGTCGCCACAGCGGAACTCCAGTCTGCTAATGATTGGCAGTAGAGTTTTACGTGCTGGCTTGCCGGGCCTAATGCATAACCTTCAATGAAGAAATGCCCATTCACGCATGGCGCCACACAGAAGACACTCTAACTGAGAATCGAACGGGCAACGTCTAACTGTGAGGTGACAATGCTACCGCAGCACCACCACCACAGTCTAGCCCTGAGTATGTATATATATATATATATATATATATATATATATATATAGAGAGAGAGAGAGAGAGAGAGAGATGCATATTTTATTTTATTTATTTTATTTATTTGCAGTTGGTTTACCAGGATAGTCCATTGGGCCAAGATGAACCCGTTTTCAATGGAGTCCTGGGGAGAAAAGCTCCAGTAGCAAGGTCACAATAGGTTTTACATTAGATTACAATATTTACAAGTGATACAGCTTAGAGCATGACATTTCAAGTAGTATAGCTCAAGCAAGGTTACAAATAGGTTTTAGGTTATATTACAATATTTACGAGTGATACAGCTTAGAGCATAATATTACAGTAGTACAGACAGGTGATGAATGTTACAGAAGATACATACTGGAAAAGAAAACATTTCTATATAAGTACTGAGAGGTCCTAAACTCTTAGGGAAGTATGAAAGTATGACATATTATAATACAGTTTTGTAAAAGGTTTAGTAGAACAAGCAGAGAATGTAGGAGTTAGGAGAGGCAGTAAAGGAAGTTAGCAGAAAGGAGGGGAAAAAGAGATTGTCAGTGTATATTATGATGGATGAGAGCAGGAGCATTCCCACTGGGATAGTAGGTGAGATTGAAGAGATTTTTTGAATGTGAAGTGGTTAGAGGTGGCACGAATGGATGGAGGTAGGGAGTTCCAGAGACGTGCTAGACCATAGGATAGGAGATTTTTACCTGGGGGACGGGTTGGTTTGTGCAATTCTATTAGGTTTTGGTTATTAGATCTTAGTACTCTGTTGGGTAGGTGCATTTTAAAGGTAGAGGAAAGGGATGGACACAGTAGGGGGTTGAAAATGAGTTTATGTGCAAGAGTCAGTTGAGTATAGGTGAGATGATTGGATAGTTCTAGCCATTTTAGTTTGTGGAGAGAAGAACAGTGGTGGCTAGATGATTTGTGGCTAGTAGCGAATTTGGCGATTTTGTTGTAACATGAGGAAAGTTGTGTTTTAAGGGAAGATTGTAGGTTAGTTAAGAGTGGGCTCCGTAGAGAAGGGAGGGGATTAAAAATGAGGTAGAGAGAGTGATTTTAGTAGAAGGTGTGAGGTAACGATTTTGTCGGTAGAGCATGCCTAATTTTTGATGAGGTTTTTTGATATTTAGTTGTAGGTGGGAGTTGAATTTAAGCTTACTATCAATTTGGACCCCAAGTAATTTAGTCTCAGACACCAATTCCAGAGATGTGTTGTTCTGACTAGTGATAGAAAATGTGTTTGTATTGATAGAGGTGACTTTAGAGGGAGTGAACACCATTAATTTGGTTTTAGAGGCATTTAGTGCTAGGTGATTTTTTTTCATCCATTGTTCCGTGATTGAGAATGCATCTTGTGTAAGCTTTTGCAGCATGGGGAAGGATGTGGCAGAACAGATAATAGTTGAATCATCTGCATATTGGATGATATTTGAGAAAGGGATAGAATTACGGAAGTCATTTATGAATATATTAAAGAGGAGAGGACCTAGTATGGAACCTTGAGGAACTCCAGTTGGGGTAACAAGGAAAGAGGAGGTGGCCTTTTTCCATTTTACTGATTGATATCTATTAGATAAGTAACTGGAGAACCAGTTCAAAGAAGAGGAGGATAGGTTAAGCTGAGAGAGTTTAGTTAGAAGAAGTTTGTGAGAGATAGTGTCAAAGGCTTAGAGAGGTCAAGTAGGAGGGTAGAGACAATATGACCAGAGTCTCGGGCTTTATTTACAGTTTCCAGGAAGGAGAGGAGGGCTGTCATAGTGCTATGACCAGGTCTAAAACCATGCTGTGTTGGAGTTAATAAGTGATTGTCTAAGAGGTATGGTAGGAGTTGTAGTTGGATACATTTTTCTAGGAGTTTAGAAATGGGAGATAGGATAGTGATGGGACGGAAATTAGTTGTATTGTTATTATTACCACCTTTATGTAAGGGTATGATAAAAGCCTTTTTCCATATTTGGGGTACTATGCTTTCGCGGATAGACCGGTTGATTAGAATACTAATGGGGTAGGCAATGGCTTCTGCAGCTATGCTAAGAAAGTATGACGGGATGTTGTCTGGGGCATTAGAACAAGGCTTAAGTTTCTGAAGGAGTTTTTTTATGGTGGATATGGTTATAGGTTTGAATGAGAAAGGAGAGGAAGGGGTAGAGAGGTTATTAGAGGATGATGATAGTGGAGAAGAAGAGAGTGTAGTAGTAGGAGTGGAGGTAAAAGTGTTAGTAGAGGAAGTTGAGGGTGAAATGGAGGGAGTGGTGTTGTTAGAGAATGTCGAGGTTAATTTAGAAATGGAATTAATGAAGAAAGAGTTAAATTGTGTGGCCAAATCTATGTTGGGAGCATTGGGGTCTGGGCTGGGGTTGTCTATTTTGCCGGGATTGATAAGGGTAGTGACTCCTTTCCAGAATTTCTGAGGGTTTGTTTTATTGCTGTTTTGGAGTATGGAGAAGTAATTTTGTCGGTCAGTGATAATAAGCTTTTTTACTTTATTTCTAAGTGTTTTATATTCATTATGAATGAGGGGAGACTTATTTTTCTGGTAAAGTGCCCAGATTTTATCTCTGCGTTCCATGGTTACTAGAGTATTTTTGGTTAGCCAAGGGGCAGTTTTGATTTTTATTCTCTTAGTACATAAAGGAGCATGGTAGTCAAGAAGGTTTAAGAAGGTTGAGTTGAAGTGGGCAACAGCATTATCTAAAGGTAGAGTTTTTAGAATGTTCCAATTTATTGCTTTTAGGGAGTCAGAAAAGGTTATAGAGTTGATGTTTTTTTGGTTGTGAGTAGTAATATAATTATGTGTTTGGTGTATGGGTGAAGGGAGTCGATATGTGAATGTGGGTAGGTGGTCGCTAAGAGGGTCTGGAAGTGTACCATTGTCAGAGAAATAATGAGGGTGGGAGACTAGAATCCAGTCTAAAATGCTACCACTGGGTAGGTTTCTTGAGGGGTGGGTTGTGGAGTTAATTAGCTGTGAGAAGGTATAAAGGTCGATGTTAAGTGGGTTTGTGGGAGACTGAATGGAGGACCAATTGATATTCATGTCTCCCAGGATTATTATTTCATTTGTAATGTTAGTGGAGAGCCAGAAGAGGATGTCCTCGAGTGTAGTAATATTGTCACTGGGGGGGATGTAAAGGGAGGCTATACATATATGCTTGTGTATATTAACCTGAAATAATGCTAGGAGTAATTCAGCATTATTGAAGTGGGGAATTGGTTTGTTATATGGAGTAACTGATAAGGAGGATGAGTATAGGAGAGCTACTCCACCTCCTTTTTTATGGGTTCTGTCTTTTCTTATGATATAATTTACTGTTTCACCTTCTGAAGAGTTGAAGAGCTGTACATCTTCAAAAATGAAAACAGATTCTAGGTATGGAACACTGAGACAAGATGGCAGAATTATAAGTAGTAAATGTGAGAAAAAATATGGGCTATAGTGAATGAGTATTTAGGCCTAAAATGCCTAATTCTAAGAAAATTCTGACTTTTTCCAATACAATCCAAATTTAGGATTTTTCAGTATCTTTTCATGGAAAATGTCAAATGAATGTCTCTATTGTATGTTTCAATTTTGCCCACATACCATATTTTTTTTTTCATTTAGGACAATCCTCCAAGTCCACAAAAGTACAGCCTTTTTTGATTGCCCAAAGTGATGAAATCATGTTAAAATTCATATGTAATAAAGGGTACCTGATTCAATTGTCCTCCTCCCCATATATAATACTACAATAAAATCCTACCTTGTTGTCCAAGCCCCCAGATGGCTCATTGTTGTATGTCCTACATATCTTTTTAGTGATTCAGTAACACTTTCTTAACATACAATATCTTTTCAGAAGTGCTCAAACACCCATTTTTGTATAGTCAAATTAACTAGTTCATTATACAGACATGGTTAGTTTTCTTCTAAATCATATTGCATCATGTTAGTAATGTGTGTTCCTTCCAAAAACAAACACAAAAATCAACTCTTTATCAAAATGAATAATGACTGTAAAGTCTGAACCTTTCAGATCCAATGGAGCTAACACAGTCTTCCAGAAATTCATGGCTATGTGTAGTCATTACTTTTTTTTGAAAAATAAACATCTTTATTAAATGATCACTTATGACATAGCAAGCATGTATTTATATAAATGAAAACAAAAACATATTGACATAATCTTACTTGCAAGCATTGTACATTACAAACCATATTGACACACTCCCAGTTGCAAACATTATGCATCACCCCTAATCTACCCATTCATTGTCAGTCAAACATTACATAGCTCATTAAATCTGATCTGATGTCTCATTATCAGTGGTTGTGATTCTACATCCTCTGCTTTTAAAATATGCATATAAATAATTTGGTGGTCTTCCACATTTGGTGGATGACATAAAATGCTTGTCATTGCTTTGCCATGTTTTTGGATACTTCCAACACCTTCTTTCACAGTGTCTGAAATAATCCTAACTTGTATCCATTCCACTTTACTGTGTTACTTTATTACTACCACACCATCTATGACTTCACCTAATTCATTCACAAACAAATAACCTCACAAATGCACCATATTCTTCATATCTCCACTCCCTTTCTCCATTGCAAAACTTTGTTCTTTACTGAACACAAATTTTAACTCTTGTATTACTATATCTAAGTTTGTATTCTGTATTGTACTTTGAACTTTGCACTAATGTTCTTGAATTGTGTATTTTGTATTGTATTGTATTGGACATTTTTTGAAACATTGGATTACACCTCTGTGCATGTGCCTAAGGATCTCTGTAAACACCCATGTCCAATGTATTATATTTCTGTATTGAATTTCTTGTGGAGCTTTTCTCCCTGACCCACCACTGAAAATGGGTCTCTGACCCAGTGGACTTTCCTGGTCAACAAGTGTTGGTAATAAATAAATAACTAAATCTACATTTTGGGGGCTTATGAGTTTAGTCTCAGTTTGTGTTGCCACCAAGACATTGTCCGGTAAAGCACCCAGACTCTCTTCCAGAATAATGCTTATTTTTATAAACTGTGCAGGTTTGTAGTTTTTCAAACATGGTCTGTTTCCCACTTCTGCTTTTCTACCATATTCCAACTGGAATTAATGGTAAAAAATAATAGAGGATTTTCCCCAGTGCCCTGGAAATATTGCCCTCCATCAGTATAATTACCACTTGCATATTCTCTAAAAAACACAGTGTGACTAATCTAGTCAGCTGAAAATTTAAAGTCCCTCCAATATACTAACTTCACCATTTTTTCAACAACTGCAAAGGCTGTCCCCATAGAACTAATGGTAAATTATGTTCAGCATGTCCCTCCCACTGGTCAAGGACTTGTGTGTGTCAGTGCCTGCCATCAATCAAATTCTTATATAAATGGAAGAAAAGGTGAGGATACTGTGCAGGGTTCATAGTAGGACGTTTAGGATATTTGGAATATTTTATAATTCTGCAGTAAAATTGTAGGGGCAGATACATCACTGCAGTCAATTATGTAAGTCAGCATAATTTCAGCGATCTCATTTGCATCATACTGAATCTGCAAATCACTACTAGTCAAATGCTGTCCCTGTAATATAAGTAAACATGCCATTTTAAATCAAAACGCACAGCTGGGAAGCAATTAGCAGGAGGGAGATGTGTGTGTAGCATGTTCAGTAAACCATTTCCATACTATTTGTGTACATGTAATGAATTTAGGTGTACCATATTGTGCTGGAAATTGGAAAAAACAAACAGTGAGCAATGTATAAACTGCACCCCAGCAGTAGGGACTTGGTCCTGTTGTTTTCAGGTTTCTTGCTCTATAAGAACCAGCAAAACAGGATTGGTAGTGCTGAAGCTAGCTAAAGCAGTTAAAAATTAAGAATACGTAGCTCTGTATATACAGGTAGGGAGTAAAGTGCCCCTATAGATAGCCTATCTGGCTTGCACTCCAAAATAATTTTTTACTGAAGCATTTCCATGTCGTAATATGGCTTACTACCATTTTACTCAGGATCAGACTATTGTCATCAAAAATCCTGAGATGATTGTATTGAAAGACTAAGATGTTAGAACCCACAATATCAAACTCCTGGACCTGTCTTCCTGCAGGAACCATGTTAGCACTTGTTCTTGGGTCTGCAACAATAGGGAGATTCAGTATTCAATATTTTTCATCCTTGTTGATGTCAGCATTTTAGTCTTTTAGTACGAACTTCTCAAGATTCTGATCAGTGATTTCCTGTTCTTCAGTAAAATGATAGTAAATCCCTTAATATATGTATCTCAGACAGTAATGGCTATACTTTGTCAAGGAAATAATAGTCTTAAGATGGTTTGTTGTTTGAACAGAACTGTCTTCTATGCATTCAGAAAAAATTAAAGTAACCTGGACTTTACCAGATACTCGGTAGTATGAGTGAAGCTTTCAATTAACTACATCTAGGAAAAAATAACCTTCTTAGGGATCACTTTTCAATTTATTTTTAGGAAATTCCTAATCACCTAATGGACACTTTCCTGTGAATCCCCAAGTGCACTGTGTCTCCATCCTTCCACAGTTAAATGTATACCAAGATTAAAATAAAAATGAGTTACTTCTGCTCTGGTCATTTTGCGGATATCAATGTCACTGTAGATTGATGGTCTGCATAAAGCTGTATCTTATACTGAGTATTATCAGTAGTCATAACCTTTATATCTTGGTATGTCCCAACACTTTGAGCCAACAGTTCAAGATATATGAGCCAAAGAAATACGGGACACTGAATATTCCTACTTGGTATCCTATAATGCCAGTGTAAGATACAAGAGGTCTCATCCAGTCTACAGTACAATACTGAGTGACCGTATAACTCCTTTAGGACCTCAGTAAAGCCACTTGATGCCAAATCACAAGATATCTTGGCATCCGTACTAAGACATTTGTCCTCATTATCTTATTATATTTTATTTCTGTATGCTTGTGTAACTAGCATACTCTCTGTAATGATGTTCAGAGTAATCTGACTTTAACAAAATCTGACTCATCCAAATGGATTAACCTTGAATGATATTCAGCAAGTGACCTGCTGTAAAAGAAGCAAACAGTTTAGACTATGGATTTGTTATAGAAATAAAGCTATGAGAGTCTTGCTTGGTACAAGAATGGGTGCCAAAAAAGATTACTTCCAAGAGGGAAAAGAGCTTCGGCTTTAATAAGTGTTTTCGTTGCTTGCACCAAGACTTTATAGGACTTGAGAACCCATAACAAAACTTGATGATTTATATATTTTTATAGCAAAAATAATGATTTGTAGCTCTGATTCATCACTGAAAGCATAACTTCCTTCAACTGTGTTAAGGCCAGTTTTGGAAAAGCCATTTGACATAGCTGCTATCATTTCTGAAGTGGTCAAATAGGATTTTGCTGAGAATAGAGTTGCATAATACTTGTAAAAATTACATGAGTCTGCTATCCTGTCTATACAGGTATCCTAAAGGGTGACCATTCTTGGAGTAGCCTTCTGCTCCTTAACTCCACAGGCTTGATGCTTGATATGCTTAGAGATAACAGAGTGAGTAGAATTTCTCAGTCAAAATGACATTAAAGTGACCTTAGCATCTGGAAGATGCTAGTCGTATCTTAATATAATATGATTTCATGCAAACTCAAATGGAATGTTACTAGGCAGCATTTCCAAATAATACAGCTTGTTTTTGATCTATCTGGACCCTGATGGGACCATAGAGGCTTACTCTCTACATAGTAGTAATGATGTTTTAGACACCTGTCTTTTATGAAATCATGTTTCTGACAAGTACTGATATCCTGTGAAATGTAGGTGCTACTCAGAAACTTTAAATCAGAAAAGTTAAGCAGCATGATCTGAAATTCACAGTAATTTTCTTCAGAAAACTAAACATTATAATTCTGACTTTACATTTTACATTGAATGTAACAAAATAATATTTGTGAAGTGAGACAAAATTACAGTCTCGCCACTCTTACATGCTAAATGCATAGTATCATCAGCATGTATGATGCCATGGAAGTGCTCTCTGGACACTTCATTTTAGATATAGTTATACTAATATGACATCTCCTCATGTATACTTTTGGTTAGTATTTTCAGACAATCATCTCACGATCTGTACATGCTGGATAGCAACCATGTGTATCTTATTTTTATCTCATAAGGTATGCTTTCAGGTGACTTCATGTAGTACTGTCCATTGTATACCATTATGTAATATTCCAGTACATCTGCAAATAGTGTTTGATAGTAATTAATAGTAGCATTCCTATACATCTGCAAATAGTGTTTGTTATGAATAATAACAGTCTTTAATGTCTTATGATTCATGTCCAGTAGCTATATGATTAAGGATTATTTATTTGGGTCACAAGGCTCCAGCAGGTTTGAATGTTCTGAACTTGTAACCCCAAAATATTGATACAAATATAAATAATGTCACATTTTGAGCAGCAAATTGCAAGCAAATTGCTATATGTTTCTAATTGTTCACGCTATGGACACACAGTGCACATTGTTTAGGTAAATACTCCTGAAGTATACCACACACACACACACACACACACACACACACACACACACACACACACACACACACACACACACACACACACACACACACACACACACACACACAAGTGCTTTTGTAGGAGGCACAACCATCTGTACTTCCATGTTGGGCGTTGCCTCCATACTTCCTACTAGTACTCTAGCTCCAAGATTACAGTCATTACTGAAGAAAAGTAAAGGTGGCACTTAGATGAAACTACAGTAGACACTCCTGACCATCCATGAAACAGCAACTGATGTGTTGAGATGCAACCAAACAGACTGTTCTATTTTGAACATAATTTGAAATGGCAATTTTGAGTTCTCTGCTTATCTTTGGTATGTGATTTTAGTTAAGAACTTATTCTGCTAAGTTGTACCTCTTAGCCATAAGTACTTGAATATAATATTTGTGATTTTTCATCTGAATTCAGAATCCTTTATTTCTAAAGTCATTGTTTTGTCTGTAGTAGTTGACTGAGACACATTGGATGTTACTGTATATTATCCACAGTGCACATGTAGTTCCATAACTAATCAGGTCTTTGTAATTTACATAGCTACTGAATGGTTACACTTGTCATTGTGTGTATGTTTGTGTGTCTACATGTCTACATAGCTGTACTTATGCACCTGTCTGTGCATCTGTGTGTGCATATGCATGTGTGTGCACGTATACACACACACACACACACACACACACACACACACACACACACACACACACACACACACACACACACACACACACACACCTGTGTAGTGGCATTATCTTATTTTGCTGCATGTATCCTGGAAACACTAAGTAAGCACATTTATAGTGCACTTAGCTGTCCTGTGGCTTATGTGGCCAGACCTAATCTGGTGTTAGATTCATACTATGAAGATATCTGAACCCAAATCATCTAATCAGACACTTCTTTCCTTAGGACAAGAAGGAGTCTGAAATAAGAATCTTCACCTTTGCAAGGATAATGGAGCCTTTCAGTTGCCCCCTTAAGTAACATTTTATGCAGTATAACATTTGCCCTGGATAAATGAACATTGCATGTACTTGCAGTCCATTGGGGAGAAATATTTTATGCAAAATATATCTTGTATCCCCTTTAGGATATTCATGAGCCAAATGTCTATGGAAATCTTTTGGCATGTGTGTGACATCTATATTATTCTGACTTTGACTTTTCTGAATATTTCATTTGAGAATGGGAAGTCTGCAAGGAAGAAAAAAATAGGTACTATTCTCTCAAAGCGGAAATAAGAGGAAAGGCACTTGGATGTAATTTTATTCATTAGCAGAGGGAAAAGATAAAGATATTTTTTTATTTTTTTGAAGTTGCCTCTTTTGCCACTGAAGATCATATATATTTTGTACTATCTGAATCAAAAGGGCATACCTATAAAGTATTGCTGTTGGCAAAAATGATTTTTATTGTAAAAAGGTAGACTTTTACCCTGTCCATGAGCTTCAACATCAGGAACATGAAACAAATACACCAGTGAATATTTTTTGATATATCTCCTCCTGTTAATAGATAATAAAATGATCCTCATGAACAAAGAGGAAACCTGGTGTTATGGGTAGGCTTCTTATTTTATTTAGAATATTATCAGGATAGGGTTGACCTTTTCACCCTACCTACCTCTTGGTAAAGGCTTAAGATGCTACCAATGCAAACAAGAAAAATAGTGTAATAATCCCATTTTATTACAAAGGAACAAATATATACAAACAAAAGGATGATTTTTTGTGAATTTTCCTCTGCAATCAGGCTATCCAGTATGAGTTGGAACTGATGAATGATTTTGTTCTATTATATAACCATGTCAGCCAAATATTAAGTACACTCAGTAGCAGAAGCTGAGGTTAGAATCATTTCCCAAAGATTATCATAACTTTTACTGCCTTTATCCTTAGGTAAGACCCTAAAAGCTTTTACTAGACTTTTCTGTTGTCACATGAACTTGGTGACTGACTTATAATCTTATAAAAATTATGTATACTAATCAGCACAGTCTGCAGATGTTCTGTAAATCATCTTTGATTTTTTAAATCCTGACACAGGGTCTCTGGTGTTTGAAAAAACATTTTCTTAAAGTCTTAAAACTGAAAAAAAGAGGTATACTGTAGGAAGAAAGAGGGATTGCAGAAGAAATAAAGTAATAGTAGACCTGCATTTTTTTTTCAAAAACATATGTACCAGAACAATAAAAATGATCTACCATTAACTGCAAAGTGATAAGAAAAGGAAATCGTATGAATGTTATGCCAGTGAACTTGAGAAGGAAAGCCATCTGCATTTTTATATAAAATGCATTCAATTAAAATGTCATAAAATTAAAAGGTAATGCTGGCTTAGCAGTTCTAAGTACTTTTTTGTTTTAGTTTTAGCAAGCATTTCATAAACATTTAGTTCACTTCTTAGTGGACTAGAGTCAGAAAACATTTCTGCTTTTGAATTATATGTTCTGTAGTATATCAAGCATATCTATATTGTCTCCAAGCTACAAATGAATACAAAACCCTGACTATGATCCACATTACCTACCATCCAGTGGCAACTTGGGCAGTAAAGGAGCAAGCTTGTGAGGGTGGATATGATCATTTGATGACAGCCAGTGTAAAGGAGGGAGGCTAGACCTACCATGTAAACAGCTTATACAGCAGGTCAGCAGGCACACCAGGCTTACCATGTCAGTTTTATGGAATGATTGCCACACACCCTCTTGCATCTTAGCTAAGGTGATATGGGTAGTACAGTGAGTACCAAGTGGGCAGCCATGGAGGTAACAGGGATTAGGGACTTATGCAACTCACTGATGGAATAATAGCCACAATGAAAGGAGAAACTGATGGTCAGCAAACAGTGGGGAGAAAATGGCCCTTTTTCCTCACAAGAACTGAAAATATACTATTTTTCATTTAATGTTAGTCTTCGTAATGTTCAGCCTCAAAATATGCTGTAGAAAACTGTTCCCTGAAAAGTTAAATGCATTTACTAAACTTCCAGAAAACATGTTTTGAAACCTGTACAAATGCAGTGCTAGAGGAAACAAATGCATTTATGCTGACACGTTCGATGGTCGAATGTTAGTGTAAAGCAGTAATGTGTAGCAGAGTGTTGTGTGGCAATTAGCATTGTTGCCTCGCAATGCTTGGTTCTTTGATTTATTCCTCACTGTGATGCCTTCTGTTTGGAATTAGCATTTTGTCTTTCTGTCCATTTGTGTTTTTGCCAGGATTTCTATTTTCCTCCCATGTCCAAAAGATATACCAGTAAGTGAGGTAGAAATCTGAAGTTATACATTATGTGTATGTACGTTCTGCAATGGATGAACACCCCATCCATGACTGTCTATCTGCCTTACATCTGTTGGTTGTTGAAACTGGCTATGGTACTGTGATAACCCTGAATAAGACAAAATACGTTTTTGGAAAATGAATGAACATATAAATTATAGATACATATAGTGGAAGCATGTCATAAAACAAGACATTTTAAGATGAACATTTCCTTGAGGATTTCCATATAAACAATTGACAAACTTCAGTTATAACTTAACTATGAAAAAAATGTAAGTAGTAAAAGTACTTGGCCTTGCTTAATACTATAGAAGAGGCAATCATTTAAGTAAAACATAAAAGTGTAAGTTGAATAAAAGGACTGCGTTCTAAAAAACATCAATGAAACCTACAACTTTCTGCTAAGGTTGCAGTTTTTTGCACAACAGTCATTAAAGGGTACCAGCTGTTCTGAAGTAGGTGCTCACTGATTTAAAAAGTAAAATCAGCTGGGTTGGATGCAAAGGACATGACATAAGTGATTTGTGGTAAATGAAAGTAGGAAAAGGGTGGGTACAATATAAGAACATTAAGAACTTGAAGCTGTTACTAGAAAAGAATAGAGATGGGAAGAAATCTGGAATGTGGCAGTGGCAGGAAGCATAACATTATCTTTGTTTACCATTGATGCTTGAATGATACTTCCTTTTTACTCTGAATTAAAGCAAAATAAAAATGCTGCTGTTATTCTTAAAGATTTGTTACAGAATGATGTCCTTTACATCATGTGTATGCTCCCCATGTTCATAACGTCTTCAGTTCCTCACAACCACTTTGCCACCAGTCTGACGCTATCTTTGATTTTTGGTTCTGAACGCACACTTCTTTTGCTGGTTTACCAAGCCATTTTTAGATAAGTGCCCCATTGGGGTTTTTACTCTTATCTTTTTCCATTTGTTTTGTTGTTTGTATAGTTCATGTCATCCAGAAAGGGGATATGCCAGTGTGGGAGACAGAGTCCCCATAAAAACAGTCACAAGCAGTGTTTTTGTCTTGCTGCTTCCCATGACCATACATCCTGTCCTGTTTGTCAGGCTTTCATTCTGAAGACACTCCATAGTCAGCTTTCCTCTTTGGCAATTTATTTAGTGAATCACAATCTTACATTTTTGGCAAAAGATGTTATGGAGGGAACTTCTCACTCCGAGGGTCAGCTGTCCGTGAAGAAAAAGGCCAAGAAAGCTAGGTCTGATTCTTTGGCTGTGCTGTCTCTGCTGGACAGCTCTCTTGATAGTGAAAGCCTGGAGGATTGCCCATCTCTTTTGTTGGATTTTTCTGCCGTGACTGCTTCACAGGCTGGCATGGATCCACCATCTCACATATCCTTGGAGGGTTTGCAGATGTCTGCTATAGATGTTCGGGGGAACCATGGCTGATTATTTTAGTTAGGGAGGAGGTTCAAACTACTTCTGTAGACTGCCGTATGGGGTCTTAGCCTTCTGTGTTTTATAAGGCTGACATCCCTTTAAAGAAGAAACAGAAAACTAAACATGTTTCTCCCGCACCTAAGGACCTACAGAGTGAATGACAGAATTTCATTCCAGGTTTGTTCAGTGCCCTTATGTCCTTGAAGCCTCAAGGAGTTTCTGTTCCAACTCTCCCTGGGTCTTCTTCTCCTCTTAAGAGACCCAGGGAAGAGGATTCCTTTGAGGAAGATGGAGATTTGGATGAGGAATCCTTTGCTTATTCTTCCCAGATTCCTTCTCCATTAGAGTATAGTTCTGAGGAGGATGAATCTACTAATCCTGACACTCCTTTTGAGAAAATGTCCTCTGGGGACACAATTTCTAGAATGAAGGAATTTTTTTAAGTGGGGTTGTGCCCAAGTTTCTAAGGTTCAGAAAAGGTATGAGCTTCTGCAAATAGATTATCCTAGACCTGCTGTTCCTCCTGTTTTGGGTGCCTTAACAGATGCCTTCAGTAATGTGTCTCAGGCTTCTGATTCCCAGAACTCTGCTCTCCAAAAAACTGATAGGTTTTATAAGTTCCAGAAGCAACTTTGCAGAAGGCAGTAACTTAGATGGCTTGTCAGATGCCACAGACACCAAATGTAAAATGATGAACTGATTGCTGAGTTTGCACTGAGGAAAGGCCAAGCCCAAATGCTTTGCTTGTTTGTTTTATAAGAATTTTGTATTAAAATTTTATTACTGCAACGTTCCCAGCATGAGTTTTGCTCTTTTTCTGGACTTTGTTGTGATAACTCAGTGCTGGTTTTACTACTATATCAGTCCGTTTTATTGCTAAGGTTTTATAAGGTACCTGATTATTGCAAATTTCTCTATAGGTGCCCATCTGCTGACCCTTCTTTGGTGTATGTGGCATCTGACAAGTCATCTAAATTACTGCCTTCTGCAAAGTTGCCTCCTTCTGATAAGCACAGCAGGGCTATGGAAAGGCTGAGTAAGAAGGTATATACCTCAGCTACACTTGCTTTCCAGGTTTTCAATTATCAGACCCATATGACTAGGTATATTTTGGCTCTTCTTTCTCAGGCCTATTAGGTTATTTCTGGCCTTTCTCTGAGGAGAAGACTTCTGCCCTCTCCTTGTTAGGGACTTCCTCTCAGGTGGCTCACCATTCTATTAAGTGTAACTATGATGCAGCACATGCTTCTTCTAGGGCTGCTGCTTTTGGCTCTGTGCTGAGGAGATATTCCTTGCTTAGGCTTCAATCTCTGCTTGATATTAAGGCTAAGTTGATGGATGCTCCTCTGGACAACAATCATTTGTTTGCTGCTGCTGATGATTTGTTTAAGTCTCTACAGGAAAAGGGTGAGACCTTACAAGAGCTGAAACATATTTTTCTATCTCTTGTGCCTAAATTTGCAAAGAAATGCCCTAATAAGTTGGCCATTATTCATAGGTAGTCTTGCCCTCCTCCCAAAGTTCAAAAGGGTGGAAAATGGGCTCCTGCTGCTAAAGCTATCCAGACTACTTCTATCCAGAAATCTCCTTTTCCTCAAAAAAAAAACAGGTGCTGTCTGTCTGTCCTGTACTTCTCAGCCACATTCCTGTTTCACTTCATCTTTCCCTCTCTCTTCCAGTTTGGGTAAAGATCACTCACGATTCCTAGGTTCTTTCCATCATTCACCAAGGGTATTACATGGTCTGGACAGCTCTTCCCCCTTTCATGGGCATTCCTCAGCCCCCTCTGGAACGATTAGCTTTTTTTTCCAGAGGTGCTTCCGGGTCTTTTGACTCCAGGAACTATTCAGGAAGTTCCAAATTCTTAAAGAGGGAAGGGGTTTTATTCCAGAATGTTTTTGGTCTCTAGGAAAGAGGGCACTTGGAGACCCATTCTGGATCTGTCACTTAAACACCTTTCTGAAGGTTCCTTCCTTTCGGATGTTGTCCCTTCAGACCTTGTTTCCTCTGCTGCTTCATCTTTTCTAGTTTCTCTGGACCTCAAGGATGCTTATCTTTATATCCCTATTCATCCCCTTTTCAGGAAGTTTTTATATTTCTCTGTTGCTTATTGGCATTTTCAGTTCTCTGCTTTGCCCTTTGGCCTCTCTACTTCCCCAAGGGTCTTCACCAAATGCTTCACTCCTGTGATTGCTGTTCGCAGACTAAGGGGTTACAGGGCTTTCCCTACTTATGCCTACTTTTTCAGGCATCCTCTATAGAGGTTTAGCTGCAGTGACTTCATTTTGCCATTTCGCTCCTGCAAAGCCTGGGTTCACTATAAATTTCCAAAAGTCTTTCCTGACTCCTCTACAGGATCATGTGTTTCTGGGATGCAGGATCCAGACTGTTACAATGCTGTCATCCTTGCCTCCTCCCAAGGCCTTAACTGTCATCATCCTTTTTCAATCCCTTCTTCCTCTGGCCTCGATAAAAGCCAGGGGAGTTTCTAAGAGCCCTGGGTATAATAGCCTCCACCATTCCTGTTCTCCTCTAGCCAAACTCCACATGACGATGCTTCAGTGCTTTCTAAAGTCAGTTTGGTTTCAGCACTTTCATCCTCTAGATTTCATAGCCCCCCCTTCTTCCATGCCTGAAGCTGGAAAGCTGGAAATTCAGTGGTGGCTTCGGCAGTTATCATTCAATCCAGGGCTTTCCTGTTCAACCCCCCACTCCTCTCTCAGGAGCTGCTCACAGACACCTTCGGTTGTCTAAAAGTGCAGGGTCTCTAGTTGCTTCAACAAAAGAAAGACCACATCAGTGTCAAAGAGATGACAGCTCTTTTACTGGTTTTTCAAGCGTTTCATCCTCTCTTCATTCTATGAACCGTCAAGGTACTGACAGACAATACCACAGTTATAGGGTATGTCAACAAGCGAGGGGGACAAGATCTTATCTTCTGTGCAGGATAACACTTCTAGTGTGGGAACTAGCTATCCAGTACCAAGTGACTCTTCAGGCAGTTTATATTCCCTCTGGTAGGTACATTTGGCAGACTCTCTGAACAGGTCCATATCACAATCCCACAAGTCGATGCTTCACGGGAATGTGTTTCTGGACATTGTCTATCAGTGGGGTACTCCTCAAGTAGATCTATTTGTCTCCCCTCTGAACAGACAACTAGCTCTGTTTAGTGCCAGAGCCTGATGTCCTCTGGTCTGGAAAGTGGATGCCCTCTCTTTTTTTCCTGGAATAGGGTGTTTTTCCATGCCTCCCCCCTTCCTCTCATTTTAAAAAAAAAGTCCTGCACAAGATAAAACAAGATGCTCCCAAAATCTTGCTGATGACTCCCTTTTGGCCCAGACAGCACTGGTTCCCTCTTTTTCTGCATGTAGCCAAGGGCAAGCATTACATGTTACCTCAAAGAGTGGTCAGGACAGGCAATCTCTCATCCATCCCCACTTGTCCACTCTTCAACTGACACTGTCAGTGATAGGATTGTGATTCCATACAGACACCTTTTTTCCTGAGGACTACTTAGGATACTGCAGGAAGCAAGGAAACCCTACTTATCCAAATGGAAGAGGTTTTCTGCTTGGTGTCTTTCTCATAACCTGGGTTCACTTTCTGTAGATGTTCCTTTGGTTCTCTCTTATCTGTGTGAATTGCTAAATGGCATATTCTTATGTTAAGGCCCACTTGTCAGCTATTTCTGCTTGTCTGCCTCTAGCACCTCCTTTAGCCTCTAGATTTGAGGCTAAACAATTTCTTAAAGGTGTCCTTCATATCAGACCTCCCAGGAAGCCTGTCCCTCCTTCCTCGGACCTTAATTTTGTTTTGGAAAAATTGACTGAGGCTCCTTTTGAGCCTGTGGCTTCAGCTTCCTTGCAGCATTGGTCTTGGAAGACTGTTCTTTTGTTGGCCCTTACTTGTGCCAGATGGGTGTCTGAGCTTCAAGCCCTTATGGATGCTCCCTCCTTTATTAGTTTTTCATAAGGACAGGGTGTCCCTTCATACTAATCTTTCTTTCATGCCCAAAGTGATGAATGAGTTATCTCTTAGTCTATTCATTTGCCCACTTTTTTCTGTTAATGAGAAGGTTTTGCACAGTTTGGATGTGCATAGACCACTCATACTTTATTTGGATAAGACCAAAGCTTTTCACCAATCTGATCAGCTTTTTGTTTCTTTTCATCCTAGATCTTTGGGATCAGCTGCTTCCAAGAAAGCGATTTCTTTTCGGATATGTAAAGCCATTTTTTTGCTATTCTTTTCATGATAAGAGCCTTCCTTCTTTGCTTAAGGTTCATTCTGCTAGGGCTGTAGCTTCTTCTGGTGCTTTTTTCAAGGCTTTAGATACCTTTATTCTTGAGGAAGCTACCTGGACTTCTGTGCATACTTTTTTGACTAAGCACTATAAGTTGGATATGATATTCAGGGCTAGAGCTAGTTTTGCTAGTGCCATCCTTCATGGGCTCCTGGAGGGCTCTGCTGGTCCTTCTTCCTCATTCTCCTATTCAAGAGCTGTTGCACTCTCCCTATTGAAAGGAACACTGCAACAGTGAAATGGAAGGACAAAGTTTAGTTTTGTAAAATCTTACCATTATGGTAGATGTCCTTCTCTTCACTGTTGCAGTATTCACTCCCTCCCATCTCCCCCCGATTATTTCCCTTCTGGATGTGCCTAGTACAGCTGTAATCCTTGAACTGGCATCTGTACTGGGGTTCTCAGTTCTGAGGATGGTACGTCCGAGCATCACCTTTATGCCTTACAATATATGCGGGATAATACTTGTTACGTGCGGCGTACCATTAGCAACACAAAGGCTTTGATATATTGGCCAGACTTTGGGGTGCCCTTGACAGGGGATCCCTATTGCAAGGAATGCTGCAACAGTGACGAGAAGGACATCTACCGTTATGGTAAGATTTTACACAACTGTACTTTCTGCATGATTAGGAAGAATGCAATGCCTGCTTTGCATGGCTTATCACATGAATTTCCCATTTTATTACATCATGAAATGTAAGCATCTGTATTATATTTCAAGAAACTGGGCTTGGACTTGTCATACCTGGGATACAGAAAAATCATGCCATCTCTCCAGGTATGGCCCAACAGTCCTGGCTATACCACCACTGACACTGATATGTATTACTCAGCATCTGCTAGTGTAATTAATGAAGAAGACCAAAGATAACATGTTCAAGGTACATTAATAAAACTTATAAAATATAAATTTTGTCTGTTACTAAATAAGTTTCCTCTGATAAGCTTGAAATAGATCCTTTCATGTTTAGGAGATGAATCCTTGCGCATTCTGGCTACTACGTAAGCTATTGAGAATTATAATTCATGAGTGACTCTTCATTACATTTTTTGTATTTCTTTTTATTTTCAGTGTTTTAGTCTACTCATAGTAAAGAACAATGATATTGAACTGTACATTGTTCATTTTGCATTTCTTTAGTTCAGTATATTTGATGTTATTCATAGCTAACGTTTCATACAGTGAAATCTAATTTATAATTGTTATTATTTGTCTAGTTTTAACTTTCAGCAAATAGCTTAACTTCAGACACCATGTATAAATTCAAACATTTCAAAATATGAGGAATCCTTGATATTTTTTTATTTATTTATTTGACATTTGTTTACTGGGAAAGTCTGACTGGGTACAATTTATACAGAATTACAAACTGACATTAGTTACAAAGACTAGGACAATAACGCAGGACTACAGTTTGTGTTTACAATCAAAAAGAGGAGAACAAGCATATGCAAAGCAATCAGTTAAGTTAAACATTCAATACAAGATAGGACAGAATTCCTAGTATGTATGCTACATAATACTGCATGGAAAATATATTACAGAAAAAACTGTATATGCATTCTAGCAAGAGAACTGGTAGATAATTTCAGTCATAGTTTTTAGGATAGATAAAGGTTAGAGAAAGAATAGAAAGAAGGATCATTTTAGGGTTAAGGAATTATAGAAAGGTGAGGCTAAACAGTGGGAATGCAGGAAGGGAAGTAGGATAGATTGAGAAAAGTCTGGGGAGAAGAGAACAGTAATGAATATTATGACGGCATGGAGTATGGGCAGATCCAGTTTTTGGATAGATGATCTTTTAGCCTAGACTTGAAGGAATAGTAGTGAGGTATAAATCTGATATAAAATTATGTATGTGGGATGGGATTCCAGAGCAGCTAAGTCCCATTTCAGGTGGATGCATAAGCAGAAATGTGGTTGTCAGCTGTTCAGCGACATTCAGTCCCTATCCAGTATATGACTACACAGAGTGTGTGCTGTCTCCTGCAGGTTCAGAACCAAGAAGCATTGTGGGTACGCACATACTCACAATGATCAATAAAGTTAAGTCACTGGGTGATGCCGAGATCCTATAGATAGCAAAAACAGCAGTCATAGTACTATATGCAATGTGGCACACATGACTAGAACAGCATTAGTGTCCTGCAAGGAACAAGGTCAGGGAATATTTGCAAATACTAGTCAGGCCATCAGAGGTATCATGCCAAATCGGTGACATTTATTAGCTTCTGTTCACACTAGCTTGTACATAGCACACTAATAAAGTGCTACCAGAACCTCACTCGTGTGCAGAAATAATGTGTAGCACACTTACACAGACATAGCAGTGCACTCATGACCTGAGCTGAGCTCCAAAATTATGCAAAGTTAATGAGTTAAGTACTACTATGTCTGGCCTAGCAAAGATTACACTGCACCAGACAAGGGGATACCTGGAATTTTAAATTATTCAACCTCTACTATAAGGAATGCTCATCTTATACAACCACAGCTGTCAGTCCAGTGAATTGTTTATGAATCTTATGTGTTATTTTACACTTAAAATCAAACTTTACAGTAGATTTAATTTAGCATTCGGACATCTACTCATCAGTATAGGCTGCTGTCAAAAAGAATTTAATATTCTACTTGGCTAGACTGTTTATTTCATTTAATGTACAGTGTCACAAGGCATAAAAAATAAAAATAGGAGACCCAGGGATGCAGCATGTGAAGCTACATGTGGGTAACTACGTTTACTTGAGAGTCCTAGCAAGATCTTCGTGTCTAAGGAGTAGTGTATGAGTTTTCCAGGCCACATCTCTCTGTATCTAATGTTTTTGAATTGAACAGTCAATAACTCACTCTTCAACCTAGCTATATAGATTTTAAGAGACACCTGTGGCCAATACAGGTATGTGGAGATGTATACACTTTTCAAAATGAATAATCTGACCATCAAGCTTCCTACTGTGATTTCTGAAACTATTTTTCCCTGCTACCAGGCAAGAGCCATTAAGAGGCACCAGCTTCCAGTCGGCTATGGAGTTTGAACTCCAGTACTAGTCAGGTCATTGGAGGTATCAAGCCTGTCTAGGTGCCCTTGCTGCCATCATGACAATTTGGATATCTCTAGTTAAACCCTAGCCTATACACTAATATGAGCACCTGCATTACTAAAGGCCCTCTTAAATCTTTCTCTTGTATGTATGTGCTACCACCCATGTGTAATGAGGGCCATCATCACTGGCTTAGGAACCAAGACCACTGGCCTGGTCCTGGCCATTTCAATGAACTGGAAGCCTCTACTTGCTTGGTGGTGATCATCAAATTGGAACCAGTGTTGTCTCCCCAGAATGGATAAACTAGAATAGGCCACTCACTGTGATTCACTGTACTTGGTTGTGTGGGTCATAAGGTTTCATCCCTGTACACACAAAGATGGTTAATACTGAAAAAAAAGAGTAAATATAATTTGTATTTTAAACCACCAAATAGTAGTTAACTTAAGAAATGACCATGTGTGTTTTGAGATATTTCACTCCCTGTACAAGCAAAGATATAACTACCTACACAGAAGCGATCAACTCCCAGAATGATGAGTTCATCAGTTGTTTACACTTAACTGGGCTATCCATTGAGGAGTCTCATTCTGTATGCCCACCTACTTCCTTCAGATCTTAATATCAAACATTTCTAGAAATTAAATGAAAAATGATAGGTGTATTTTAAGTGAATTGCTTGAATTAAGTGATATATCAGTATGCATTAGCCTCTGCTCAACCTGATCTGCAACTCATTTTCCTTGCTGCGTTATCCTTCACTGTTTGAACAATTCTCAGAAACCTCTCTTAACAAAGGACATATTTGTCATTCTGCCTTTCTAGCTCCATCTTTACTGTATTAAATCATATTGGCAATTAAGTAGGTCAAACCTGTTCCAAGACACCAGCCTTATTTAAAAAAAAAAAAAAAACTTTGCATCACAGAATCTCTAGGAAGTGGACTCAAATTTATCCATTCAGCCTGTTGAGATTCTTCCTACCTGTCTCACATGACCTGATAAACCTTACATTAGTATTTTGCCCTGTGTTTCCTTTGTGGGTATTTTCTGCATGATTGGACAAGCCCATAAAGTTCATAGGTTCATAGGTAGGTACTAGGCTATCAGCCCAATGGCCTATGTAAGCCTAGCTAACAAGGTTCCCTGGCTTTTGCCACCGAAGAAGGTTATTTTCCTGTGCGCCTGTCAAGCAGGA
This sequence comes from Protopterus annectens, assembly GCF_019279795.1. Classification (NCBI taxonomy): domain Eukaryota; kingdom Metazoa; phylum Chordata; order Ceratodontiformes; family Protopteridae; genus Protopterus; species Protopterus annectens. Next base: position 1,255,994,221 of record NC_056739.1, read on the forward strand.
CCACAGAAGTGATCCCGGGGTGAATTTCCTATTTCCCATCCATTCATCAAGATTGTTCTTGAAGAGTACTAGAGAGGAACTCTGCTTGACATAGATAGGTAGCTTGTTCCAGAGTATGGGAAGTCTCTGGGACAGGAATCTATTCCTCCAGCATGTTCTGCTTATTGTTGTGACAAGGTTTAGGTCTCTAGAGCATGTACCTCAGAGGGATAGGGATTTCTTTAGCTGTAGCATGTCCGGGTTTGACATAGCTTTGTATGTTAGGCAGAGATCACCTCGGAGTAGATGATATGGAGTAAAGCTGTAGTCTTTTTTAGATGGTCAGCAAAGGGCATCTGTTTGAGTCATGTAATACTCTTTGTGAGGTATTTTTGTGGCCTCACCAGCTGTTGCAGATGTCTTGTGAGGTACATTCCAAAAGGGGCGTTGTACTCAATAATGGGTCTAATGAGAGCCGAGTAGAGGAGAACAATGACCTCTTTTTTTCTGGATGAGAACCCTTTCGAGATGAGGTGTGTCACGTAGAAGGATTTCCTGACTACTGTGGCAATGTGATTCTCAAAGGATAGACTACTGTCCACCTGAGTCCCAAGGTCTCTTATCACACCTTCAGTGTTAAGTGGACTGCCGCCTATGTGGTAGTTCATAGGTACTGAGTATTTACCAAATGGGATGACAATGTAGTTTTTGACATTGAGCTTGAGGCCATGGCTCTGACACCAGGCATCAGTCTTACTGAGGCCCTTCTGTAGGATGTCCACATCATTTGGGGACTCAACTATGGCACCTCATTTGCAGTCATCTGCTAACTTCATCAGCCAGAGGCCCTCTGTGTTAGTCTGTACTTCAGAGAAGTAGATCCCAAACAGGAGACGACCCAAGACTGAACCCTGTGGTACTCCACTTGTCACAGGTTTGAAGTCATAGTTGAAGTCTGCAACTTTTACAGTGTGGGTTCTGTCAGTGAGCCAGTTGGCAACCCATCTTGTGATGTATGGATTTATATCCAGTTTATTGAGTTTATCTATGATTCCAGAATGGGGGATGGTGTCAAAAGCCTTGGTGAGGTCAAGATCGGCTGTGTGAACTGCCTTACCCTCGTCTATGGCTTTGGTGACTGTTTCAAAGAAGTCGATCAGGTTCAGGAGACATGATCTGCCCTTCACAAACCTGAACTGGGTGTGGTCCAGAGTTTAGAGGTTACCAATGTCTTTGTTTATGAGCTCCATGATGATACGTTCTATGGCCTTGCAAACCAGGCTCATCAGGCAAATAGGGCAATAGTTCCTGGGTTCCATGGTGGTTCCCCCTTTGTGGAGTGGTATAACTATCGCTGTGCACCATTCAGTGGGTACAAAGCCTGTCATGAGGCTATGACTGAATATGGTGCTTAGGTGGGGGGCCAGTTCATTCTGAAGTTAGTGCAGAATGCAGCCTGTGATGTTGTCCGGTCCCATGGATGCTTTATTCTTGGCTTTGGATAGTGCAGTTTTTGCCTGCTCAATTGTGATTGCTGGTACACTACATTCTTCTGGTATGGATATGGGCCCTTTAGGTGTGGGGGTGGGGTAAAGTCAGCACTGAACCTATAAGCCAGGATGTTGGCAATATCAGTTGGTTCCATAATTCTCGTGCCATTGTGCTGTAACTCAGAGCAGATCTGGGTGTTGCCATTGAGATTCCTGACATAGCTATAGAATGCTTTGTGGTTGTCCTTAGAGTCAGTGGCAATCTTGTTTTCATAGCTGGCTTTGGAGGATTTTTATGAGGGATGTCAGCTTCTTACTGAGGCTGACCAGGGAGCTCCTCCACAAATGGGATTTTAGTCTCTTTTGCAACAGTTTCTTCCTTCTGTTATAGAGTTTGTTTATAGCAGGGGACCAGCAGATTGGCTTCTGTTTTTATAAGGATAGCGTCTTGGTTCTGTTAGGGATAGCACGATCCATGCACTCGTGTAAGTGCTCATAAAGTGCATTTGTATGCAATTCGGCAGTCATAACTGTATTGTCCATCTACATGGGTGATGTGAAGTTGGCCACTTCTGTCTTAAGAAGCATGAAGTTGGCAAAATATTTTACAGTGTTTTCCTTAATGGGAGGTGGGGGGCAGGATGTGGATAGCTATGGTGATTAGTTTATTGTCCGATATGACCAATGAGGAATTGACTTCAGGTGTGGAACAGCGGTCACTCATGTTGGTAATGACCAGGTCCAGGATATTATTGCCCTGGTGGGAGTATGGATAAGTTGATCCAGGGCACTAGAGTTTATGAATTCTAGAAAGCATTGAGCGAAGGAGTTGGTGCATGAGTAGTTTTCCCAGTTAATGGTGGGGTAATTGAAATTTCCCATTATTATGGTGTTTGGTTGAACCCTAATATTTTGTAGTATATCAAGAAAAGAGGAGTGGGAGTCCTGGGGCATGGTGGGAGATCTGTATCAAGCTACAATATGGATTGCAGTTTTGCCCAGAGTTAGTTGCACTTGGATAATTTCGGATGCATTACGTTGGAGGTGTGGTTATCCTTAATGAATATGGACACACCTCCGCCCTTGGTGTTCCGGTTCTGGTTAGATGGCCAAAAGGTATGGTATGAGTTATGTCCTGGTAATGCAGGGGTGCTCTCTGGAGCCTTGAACCAGATTTCAGCCACTGCATAGATATCAATGTTCTCCATTTTAAGGAGTGCCTCGAGTGAGTGCATTTTGAGGTTTAGACTTCTAGCATTGAGTAGCATTACCGTCAGTTTTTGCTTGCCTGTATCTGTTACAGTGGTGGGTTTGTCATTTGAACCTTGCCTAAAAAAGGCACTATAGGGGCGGTAAGAGCCTTAGCCAGTATCCGGAATCTCAGAGGTGACAGGTACAGGCCATGGCTGACAAAGCATCGTGGTCTGTCGACCATGTCGTCTCAGGCAGACAGATAGTGGATCCCCTTAGAAGGACACCAGAAGCTTAGCCAATTGTTGAAGTCAATCATTTTGTTCTTGTACTGCCGTATCATTCTGGGCGAAGGCAGGATACTACTCAGGGCTAGGGTCATACCTGCCTGGATTACAAGATTGGAGAGTGTTTTCTAAAACAGTTTGTAGTAGTTTGGTAATGCAGAAGTATTTCTTACATGATTCTGTAATTAAACCTTTCTGAATGTATTGCTTAGCCCTCACTGTATTACAGCTATTAATGTATACTGAATGCACTATACTCCACACAGGCAAGGAACATTTATGTGGTCTGTCTCTTACATCATTTCATGTTCACTTTATCTTTTGAGTCAACTTACTGATGAATCCTGTATGAGAAATGATGTGGAAAGCCTTTGGGATATTTAGTTGGGTCACATCCAGTGACCCCGCTCTACCCATTCCTGACCATAATACAGTCAGGAAATTGTTAAAAGAAAAACATGGAAAGCTAATGCTGATAATATTTGCACACATTTTTTTCTGTCTGTGTCTTCAGGTTACCTGAAGGCCTGTAATACTTCACACTGTTGATGGCTTTAGTGTTGCGAGCAGCATCACTACCTTTTATGCAAAAGTATGCCATGACAAAATTCAGCTTATTGCTGACCTTGTAGCCCCTTTTTATTGGAAATTCAGCACAAGAAGAAGAAAAAAATGTTAATTGCTGAGGAGGATGGTGTACTTGCAGTTGTTTTCTGACTTTTCTCCTCCCACCCATTAGTACTGTGGAGTAAAAAGTACAAGTATAAGATTTCACATGCATAATTCTCATGAACAACTAAAGGATAACTTGTATGTTGTCCAGTAAAATTCTTTAATGTAGACTAAATGTTATTTATAGTAGTTTTGACATTAATTATGTACTAAGGAGAAAGTGAAATTAATTTATAGTAGTACTGACGTTAACTGTGCAGTAAGGAAAAAAGCTGGCCTCATGTACTTAAGCTATGCTCTCCTCACAACAATCATACCAACCACATTTTGGCAGGCATTACTGCCAGACAAACAGAAAATGATAAACAATTCCATAATTCATATGAGCAGCAATGCCATAGAAAAATCAAAGAATTCCTCTAAGTTAACATGGTCAAGGAAGTGAATAACATCTGGTTCACTTATATTTGTGCCTACAAGTATTCCAGAAAGGAATTATGATACTCTTCAAGCGATCCAATAATCTTGCCTTCATGGGGAGTCCCTCAGGGGAAGGCATTTTTGTGGCAAACATACATTGTAGCAAAAGCATCCTTCTCATTTTGGTTTGTTTTTCACTTTACTGTGGAAATGTGGGAAAATGACCCTCAGAAAACTGATTACTGTCTGCCCTAATATGTCCAGCTCTATGCAAGCAAAGAAGATTTGGGCTAAAATGAAGAACGTGTTCTCTTAACATTAGCTAGCTTTAATAATGTATTTTGTAAAGCAGCCACCAACAGGTAATTGACATTTTGTGCACGTTTAAAGCAACTTTACATTTCACTCCTTTTCTGCATGAAAATGAATGAGTTAAATGTTTCTATAGTTCAGCTATTCTCTGGTTGTTAAAGGTGACTTAAACATCCAAAAATGTTTTATGGTAAATGAATACATATTTTTGTCTCCCTGAAGCTGACTCTTGGTTGCCACTACATTCTCTCCTCAATCACCAGCTCTGTCAGACTCGCTGTAGCCTGTACATGGCTCTTCTGGGCCCTTGTCTAGAGTTGCTGAGGAGACTGAGGACTCTGGTGCAGTATTATACTGCTACTGGAGAGTGTTTTCCTTTTATGCCCTACCCCACTGCTATGGCAGCCTTGCGAGATGCACTATGACTACCTTCAGGAGGTGTGTGTACACTTCCACACATGCATGGCTTCCTGACTGACTACCTTCAGGAGGTGTGTGTACACTTCCACACATGCATGGCTTCCTGACCATGAGGCACACCACTTGCAACATGGAGCTCACCAGGGTATTCATGTAGCAATTGCAGAGAGACAGAAAGCACCTTTCTCCAAGGATGGGTGTTGCAGCATCACCTGCTAAAATGTGGCATGTCACTACAGTTCCAATTCTGAATGAAAACAATAAATAAGCTACTCTTTCATTTCTAATCTTCTAATGTGACAGAGAGGCAGACTTTGTCTAAAAGCCAGTGACTACTTCTGCCACATCTCACAGTCAACATTCATTATGTCTTGTCAGTAAAAAGAGTGTATACATGTGTGTAAAACCAACCTTAAGTGTTACTATAGGCAGAATTTCTTTCACTCAGTAACAGTCAGAGGTGTACCCAATGCGTAAATAATTATTCTGTGGGTAGAAGTAAAGCAATGGACCACTTCTGTCACTTGACTGCAGTTAGCAATCAACCTGGATTGTCAGCAGAAGTGTATATATGTGTGTGAAACAAACTGACATGTTACTAGAGGATTTTGTTTACTTGATTGCAGTCAAACATTAGAGGTAAAGTCATCCTGCAAGTCACTATTCTGAGGGTGAAAGGGGAGGGAAGAATCTGAGTAAAATCTAAAATATTTATAAGAGTAATAAAAACATCACAATTTTTATACATAGACAAGTTAAAGGCAGTTAAACTGATTTCATGGCTATCAAAAAAGAAATTTAATTTTCATAAGATTAAACCTGAGAATTATAACTGTGATTTAAATGTAGAAAAGAACAAGACACAGCAACCACCAACCTGTACCAAAATTTAGGTCCAGCAATAATAAAAGTGTATATCACAAAAAATAAACAAAAGGACCCAAGGACAGCCAGAGATTCCAGTATAATTCCGTCTTTAATACCAAGGTAAAAACATGGGTACATCTGATGAAGTAGCTTTGCTACGAAAGCGCTCATGTTTTTACCTTGGTATTAAAGATGGAATTATATGGGAATCTCTGGCTGTCCTTGGGTCTTTTTGTTTATTTTTTGTGTGATTTAAGTGTATTTTCTGGTCATTACCATGACTGTATTTTATTTTTCTAGAGTGCATGTGTGTGTGTGTGTGTGTGTGTGTGTGTGTGTGTGTGTGTGTGTGTGTGTGTGTGTTGATGTGAAGTTGTTCTATCTTGCCGTTCATTCTTACAGATGGGGTTCGGAACCGATCCTCGTCTCCGAGTTGGCCAACTACAAAGCTCGAGGTCTTCAGGCAGCTCGAGGCCAAGTCCCTATCCCATGATGCACCTTGAGTTACCTTAGATCTAGTTTGCCACTGCAACAGATCGGAGGATTCCTCACAGCTCGGGCCAGTATAGTTTTCTCTTCCAGAAAAAGTTTATCTTTACAAACTTTATTAATAGTTTTTTCAAGTTTAATAACTTTCAAAATGTCTGAATGAATGTGTAGCTTAACTTATGATAGTCCTTTTATAGCCTTGTTGGCCTTCGTTTATCAGGCCTTTATTATCTCCCTTCCCTTCTCTTTTGTGTGCCTTTTATAGCCCAGAAGAGTGTTAAGTAGTTTAGAAGTGTGTTTTAGCAGACATTTATAGCTTATTAAAGTTTGCTTCTAGAACTTTAACAGTTACATTCCATTTAGTATTATAGATCCCATTTGTTTTTTTAAGGGCTGCTTACTATTTAAAATACCTGTGTGTTCATAGCTTATTAGAGTGTGTTTCTTGAACTTTAACAGTTAGTTTCTATTTATTATTATAGAGCTCATTTGTTTTTTAAGGGCTGCTTACTATTTAAAATACTTGTGTGTTCACTGAATTTGTTGAGCACTTGAGTGTGTGTGTGTGTGTGTGTGCGTGTGCGTGTGTGTGTGTGTGTGTGTGTGTGTGTGTGTGTGTGTGTGTGTGTGTGTGTGTGTGTGTTTGTGTGTGTGTGTGTGTGTGTGTGTGTGTTTGTGTATATTTTGATGTACCTTTATTACAGGTTTCATTGTGTACATATAGATATCTCTCATGGCTGACCAGGATAGGGAGAAACACTTTGCACTTGCAAGAGAGTTGCTCCATCTGCCATTCTTTTAGTAGCCATATACTACATGAAAGAAAAAGAATGTTAATTGACAGAGGGCTATTAAAATCATCCTTTCAAGAAGCTTTGGGTGACCATGATAATGCTAGTAAATCCCCCAAATCTTCCAAGTCCTCTAAGTCTTCATCATCGGAACAGAGAGCTGTGGATCCAACAAAATCAAAAAACCTTCGATGTCAGCCCCACAGCCTTCGGAGCTGAGCATCTTATCCTTTCGGAGCTGGTCCCCAGTCCTGGAACCAGTCTCCGCAGTACTGAAGTCATCAGTCTTACAATCTGTACCACCATCGATCCATTCATCTCGGTCCTCAATAAGCCTATCTGATTTGGATGTGGATTGTATGGTGCAGAAGTTGTTACAGGCACCAGTGTTTGCAAAAGTTTTATCGGCTCTGACCCAAGTGGTTTCGGAATCAAAAACTGTTCCTCCATCTTCTTCTCTTCCTCCTCTGAGCCATACCAGTCCATTGGAGCTGGAGGAGTTGGACCTGATGATTATGAAGCCTTCGGAACCGATGACTGCTCTAGTGCCATCGGTTCCAATTACTCAGACTTCCTTGGTGCCCATCAAGGAGTCTGGGAGCTGACACTTGCCAGTTGGGTACAGAGAGGATAGTCAGATCGACCTTTCAGTTCTGACTTTACCTCTTGGGGCTTCGGCTCGGATGAGTTCAGCTCCTACCTCTGGATCAGAGCCCACTGTTCCAGTGCAGAGGGAGTCATCTGTCTATTTGGATCCAGCGGTTCCTTCCCACTGGAGCAGGGATGCTTTTGAGTCCATGAGGAGAGTAATGTCCCCCAGGACATCCACAACTTCAAGACCAACTACCTCCTCCCTAAAACCGCCTGTGTCTACTTCTGCCTCACAGATCCCATTGAAGCGTAGAGACCCTGAGCCTCAAGAAGCCACACGGGGTGGTCCTTGCTCTTCCGAGACCTCACCAGAAGCTCCCACTGATGAGGTTCCCAGGAAGAGAATTTGCAAGAGGAAGCATCTAGACTCTCTGCAGGAGTCTATCACATCTGACACCGACTTGGATGAATCAGAAGGGTCCCCACGGTCCCCCTCTGAAGATATCTCATTTGCAGATATCTTGGAAATCCTAAAGCAGAGGGGTGGCTGGAATCCACCATCCCTACTGAGGATGAGTCGGTCCTCCTGAAAGCTTTTGGGTCTCAGCCTTCCACCTCTTGGGTGTCTCCATCCTTTGATGAGCTTATGGAGCTGGTCTCACGAAGGGTGTGGGAGTCTCCGGACACCATGGAGCCTGTCCCTAGGAGGCCCAATAAATTTATTTCTGCCCCTCACGATAAGACCTTTCTCACAAAGGGAGTGCCTGTTGATGCCATGGTGGTGGTGGGAGCCACCAAAAAGGAGATGTCGGAAACTTCTTCCGCTGTCCATCCTCCTAACAGAGACTTCAGGATCATGGATAGATATGGGAAGTGCATGTTTAGTTCAGCGACTTTTGCCATGCGTTCACTGAACTCCCTCACACATTTCACAAGACTGCAAAGAGATCTCCTAAAAGAGCTTGGAGATACTCTACAGGGTACGGTAGCTGAGGGAACTACAGATAAGGTTCCATCCCAGCTTGCTACCCTTAATTCCATAGTGAACTGTTCCATGCATCTGATTTCATATGCAGCTGATGGAATGAGTAGGGCAGCGGGTACAGGAATTGCTCTTAGGAGAAACTCCTGGATGTGCTTATGTTCTTTTGTGGAGCCCTTTAAGTCATCCTTTGTCAACACCCCTTTTGATGGCTCGCCTCTTTTTGGGCCCAAAGTTAAGGAAACTCTGACCAGGTGTGAGTCGGAAGGGAAGACTTTGTCTGCCATCTGAGTCATTTTTCCACCCCTACTAGACCCTACCCCAAGGGTCAAATGGGAGGAAAAATGTGGTTCTGAAAAGCCCAAGGAGCTTTTCTGGACACATGTGGTGAACCCCCCTCCAGGGGCAGAGGAAGAGGCAATAATGGAAGACACTGCCCTAGTGGCAGAGGGGTCCGCAAAATCAGGGTGACAGAGACCAGTTCTTTGAGAAGCCCTACCAGCGCTCCTGAAAGGAGGCCCAACTGTCCTACTCTGGAGACAGTCAGGGGTTGCTTATCTTTGTATCCAGACACCTGGCTAAAAATAACAAATGACAACTGGGTACAAAGCATAATTTTCCAGAGGACATTTTATTCCCTTCGCCACTCATCCTGTGTTGATAACAAAAATCCCGAACGTTCCACCCAGTTACAGGGAACAAGCAACAGTAGAGGTCCAAAGGTTGCTAAAAAAGAGTCATCCAACCAGTCCCAGCAGACCAGATAGGATCTGGAACTTACACAAGATTTTTTTTAGTTCCAAAAAAGACAGGGGACTGGAGACCTATTTTGGACCTCAGCAGACTAAACAGATCTGTCAAGAAGGAGACGTTCTGGATGGTTATGCTACAGTCCATACTTCCCTTCTTAGGGAAAGACAATTGGATGTGCTTGATAGATCTCCAGGATGAGTACTACCACATAAAAATGGCCAGACCATCCAGGGATCATCTGTGCTTCCTGCTGGGAGCCAGTCACTACCAGTTTCGAGCCCTGCCCTTTGGTCTCACTACAGCTCCCAGGGTGTTCACCAAATGTATGGCAGTGGTCCTTGCTCACCTGAGGCATTTGGGAGTCCAGGTGTTTCCATACTTAGACGATTGGCTCCTCACCGCCACCACCATGCATCAGCTTATACAAGCCAGGGACACCACACTTACACTTTGCAATCATCTGGGGATTACCATAAACTCAGAAAAATCTGCCTTGTCACCATCGCAACATATCATTTTTATCAGAGGAGAATTGGACATCACCACCACCACTTTAAAACATTCTTCAGAAAGGATATCAGTACTTCATCAGCAAATTCTGTATGTCATATCCAGAGAAAAGGTGCCAGCCTCAGAAGTGCTAAAGGTGTTGGGGATCATGGCAGCTGCAATAATAGTGATTCCATTGGGTCATATGCATAAGCGGATTCTACAACGGTTCCTGTTCACCCAATGGTACTATCAAGAACTCCCAATGTCTTATCTCATCATTATAACAAACTCTTGCAAAAAGGATCTTCGGTGGTGGTTGACCTCTCTCCAAGTAATGACAGGTTGTCCTTTTATCCTACCCTCACCATCAGCCACTGTGACCATGGATGCTTCTCTGATTGGGTGGAGGGGGGCATTTTCAGGGAAGAACAGCCCAAGGCACATGGACCGAACAAGAGGCACATCTGCATATCAATGTTCTGGAGATGAGAGCGGTACTCTTGGCATTGCATTACTTTCAGGACTCTCTCCCTCTGGGGACAATTACGATTCAGATGGGCAACATGTCGCTGGTCTGGTATATAAACAAACAAGGAGGAACCAGGTCCTATCCCCTTTGTTGAGAGGCCCTAAGAGTGTGCCAGTGGGCTACCTCCACCCAGTGTTTTCTGATAGCAATTCACATCCTGGGGCAGTCCAACATGATAGCAGACAAACTCAGCAGGGCGATCTTGTTGCCTCACGAGTGGTCCCTCAAAAAAGAAATAGCAGAAAGGATATTCCGCAAATAGGGTCAGCCTTCCTGCAATCTCTTTGCATCCCCCATGAACACAAAATGCAGAAGCTACTTTGCCCTAATTCCCCCTCCGGGAGATTCCCCAAGGGACGCACTCATACACGATTGGCCTCCAGGTCTCCTTTATGCATTTCCACCAATTCCCCTGATACCCAAAGTATTATAGAAAGCCAAAGCCCTGGGAAGGACCATAATTCTTATAGCCCCTCAATGGCCTCGCCAGATTTGGTTCCCCTTCCTTCGACCTCATCTGTTGGAAGATCCTTAGATTCTAGACCCATTTCTGGACCATTTGATGCTCTTGTCGGGGGCTCTTCATCCCTCCCTTCAGTCCCAAAAATTGACAGCTTTGCTGCTTCACTTCCCAACATAGCCAGGTTCCATAACTTCTCAAAGGAAATGCAACATATCTTAATATCTTCTCATAAATCCTCTGCTAGGAAGTAGTACCTCAGCAAATGGAAGAGATTTTCCATATGGGCTTCTCAGTATAACATTGACCCTTACCAAGCCTCTATTTCCTCTATATTAGAATTTTTGACTATGATTTTCAACAAAGGAGCAGAGGCAGCTACAATTCATGTGCAGCTTGCTGCCATCTCTAATTTTCATCTTGGTACTGAAGGCTTTAACATAATGTCACACAAGCTATCCAAAGCCTTTCTCAAAGGGACCTTCCACCTTTGACCACCAGTTAAATCCCCTTATACCCCCTGGAACCTAAATTGTATGCTCTCATGCATTATTCTCCCACCGTTTGAGTCAGCTTCTTCATGCGATTTGAAATTTTTATCTTGGAAGACTATCTTTTTAGTAGCCATCACATCTGCTCGAAGAGTCTCAGAACTACAAGCCTTGTCCATAAAACCTCCATATTTGTTTTTTCATGCTGACAGAGTTTCACTGTGAACAAATCCTTCATTCTTACCCAAAGTTTGTACTGACGCTAACCTTATCCAAACTATAGATTTACCACTGTTTTTCCCTAAACACACCAACAATTTGGAGTATATGCTGCACAAACTTGATGTTCACAGACAGCTCAGATTTTACCTAGATAGAACCAAAGAATTCAGAAGATCTGAACAACTTTTTGTTTCCTTTTCAGATTCTAGAAAAGGTATGCCTGTGGCAAAAACAACTCCATCAAAATGGTTATCTGATTGCATCACTTTCACTTACTCAGCTGCCAATTTACCTCTGCAACACAAAATTAAGTCTCATTCAGCCAGAGCTGTGTCCACATCTTCTGCATTTTCAGCTAGGCTACCAATAGAAAATATTTCTGCAGCATTCACTTGGTCAAAGCCTCATACCTTTATCACTCATTACAAAGTCGATAAGGCCTCCAGGAACAGGGCCTGCTTTGGAACTACTGTCCTGAGAAACATACTCCCGTGACCCACCCGAGAAAGATGGTGCTTGGGATGCTACCCATCTGTAAGAATGAACGGCGAGATAGAACAACATCACATAAAGAAGTTATGTACTCACCATAATGTTCCATGTGAGTTGTTCATCTCGCCTTCATTCTTACTTCCCATCCTCCTACCCTCGCCAGGTTTTTCGAGGAATGAGATTCATGTTTTATCATGGTTGCTTTGTCTTTCCTATGGTTTTTACCTTAAAAAGTGACAGAATGGCATATGGTATTATTAGAGGCAGCAAACAAGATCTGAAGTAACTCAAGGTGCATCATGGGATAGGGACTTGCCCTTGAGCTGTCTGAAGACCTCGAGCTTTGTATTTGGCTGACTCGGAGCCAAGGACTGGCTCCAAACCCCATCTGTAAGAATGAAGGCGAGATGAACAACTCACATGGAACGTTATGGTGAGTATATAACTTATTTTTTTATATTATTCAGGCAGCAAACATTTGGGATTTGCTGGTATTTTTCCTGCAAAAAATTGAAAATCAGTGTCCTTATTTATAGGAAATTTTCACATTCAAATGAATTGCACTGTCACAAGAGACTTGTTCTATGGAGACTTATTATAGTATGTGCATGAAAGGCACTAAAACTATTATTTTGTGTATTTAATAAAATGAATGAAGACATAACCCAAGCTTTTCTTCCATTATAATCTGTCAGCATGAAAACACTAATTTGATTCAGTTCGCAACAAATATGAATGTTTTCCTTTTCTAGAGGGCAAAAATAGACTATATGAGAATTGTATGTTTTGTGCCATCACATCAAAACTAAAAAGTAATGTACTGTTTCTCGTTAAAAGAGTCACTTTCAAGCATTTGATGTGCTCAGATAAATATATTAGGGTGAGAATTGTGAATTGCCATACAAAAATTCAAGTTTATTAACTTTTTTCCTAAGACCAGAATTTAAATGCAGTCTCTAAACAAATATCCAGTGTCTTGTCCTGAAGCTTAATTATAAGATATCAAATTATTTCGGAGATATAACTTCACATTGATAAGAATCACCAGCAGGCCTACATGACAATTAGAAAGTGACACATTGAAAGGCTGCATTAATTTTGATTTCTGTAAGAACAGAGTATATAACTTCTCTATAAAATGTGGAATATACTACAGGTCAAGAACAGAGCTGCATTCAGTTGGCATTGTATCTGAAGGAAAAAGGAGTGTAAATGTAATTATTTCTTCACAAAATGTTTTTTTAATCAATGGACTGATATTGTTACTATTTTAAATCATGTACTGGCAAGGTAAAAAAAATGAGCAGCAAGATAGTCATTAATAATGCTGCAGCTGCAGCAGTCTTTGGTGCAGTGTATAGTTGAGTATCAATTGCAATTTCCAGAGACTTTTCCTAAGATGCTTCATAAGATGATTGAAGTACAACTTACTCCATGTGGAAAAGTAGAGAGATTTCAGTGTGGCAGTCTTCCACACCTCCAGGCTAGTTGCTCAGCATAATGCATCCGAGTTTATCCAAGTGCAACTAACTCTGGGCAAAACTGCAATCCAAATTGTAGCTTGCTACAGATCCCCCACCATGCCCCAAGATTCCCACTCCTCTTTTCTTGATGTCCTGGAAAATATTAGGGTTCAACCAAACACCCTAATAATGGGCGACTTCAACTACCCCACCATTAACTGGGAAAACTACTCGTGTACCAACTCCTTAGCTCAACGCTTTCTGGAATTCATAAAATCCAATGCCCTGGATCAACTTATCCACACCCCCACCAGGGGCAACAATATCCTAGACCTAGTCATTACCAACATGAGTGACCGGTGTTCCACACCTGAAGTCAACTCCTCGTTGGTCCGATCCGATCATAAGCTAATCACCCTTGATATCCATATCCTGCCCCCACCCCCCATTAAGGAAACCACGGTAAAAAATTTCTCCAAAGCCAACTTCATGCTTCTTAAGACAGAAGTGGTGAACTTCATGACACCCATGCAGATGGACAATACAGTTACAACTGCTGAATCCTACACAAATGCACTCTATATGCACTTACACGAATGCATGGATCATGCTATCTCAAACAGAACCAAGATGCTATCCTCCAAAAAAAGGAAGCCAATCTGGTGGTCCCCTGCCATAAACAAACTGTACAACAGAAGGAAGAAACTGTTGCAAAAGAGAGTAAAATCCCATGAGTGGAGGAGCTCCCTGGTAAACCTCAGTAAGAAGCTGAGATCCCTTATAAGATCCTCCAAAGCTAGCTACAAAAACAAAATCGCCACTAATTCTAAGGACAACCACAAAGCATTCTATAGCTATGTCAAGAATCTCGATGGCAACACCCAGATCTGCTCTGAGTTGCAGCGCAACGGCAAAAAAATTACAGAACCAACTGATATTGCCAACATCCTGGCAGACAAGTTCAGTGCTAACTTTACCCCCCCCCACCCCTTAAAGGGCCCATATCTATACAGGAAGAATGCAGAGTCCCTGTAATCACAACTACGCAGGTAAAAACTGCACTCTCTAAAGCCAAAAACACAGCATCCATGGGACCGGACAACATCCCAGGCTGCGTTTGACATGAACTTCAGAATGAACTGCCTCCCCACTTAAGCACCATGTTTAATAATAGCCTCGCATCAGGCTTTGTGCCCACTGAATGGCGCACAGTAACAGTTATCCCACTCCACAAAGGGGGAGCCACCACTGATCCTGGGAACTATCGACCTATTAGCCTGATGAGCTTGGTCTGCAAGGCCATGGAACGTATCATCTTGGAACTCATAAACAAAGACATTGGTAACCTCAAAACTCTGGATCTCACCCAGTTCGGGTTTGTGAAAGGCAGATCATGCCTCCTGAACCTGATCGATTTCTTTGAGGCAGTCACCAAAGCCATAGATGAGGGTGAGGTGGTTCACACAGCCTATCCTGACCTTGCCAAGGCTTACGACACCATCCCCCATTCTGGAATTATAGCTAAACTCACTAAACTAGGTATAAATCCCTATGTCACAAGATGGGTTGCCAACTGGCTCATTGACAGAACCCACACTGTAAAAGTTGCAGACTCCAAATCTGACCTCAAACCAGTGACAAGTGGAGTACCACAGTTCAGTCCTGGGACCTCTCCTGTTTGGTATCTACTTCTCTGAAGTACAGGCTAACACAGAAGGCCTCTGGCTAACGAAGTTCACAGATGACTGCAAACTAGGAGCCATAGTAAAGTCCCCAAATAATGTGGACATCCTACAGAAGGGCCTCGCTGAGACAGATGCCTGGTGTCAGAGACATGGCCTCAAGCTCAATGACAAAAAATGCAGTGTCATCCCCTTTGGTAAAAACTCTGTATCCATGAACTACCACATAGGCAGCAATCTACTTAACACTGAATGTGTGATAAGAGACCTTGGGACCCAGGTGGACAGTAGTCTCTCCTTTGATAGTCACATCGCCACAGTAGTCAGGAAGTCCTTCTACGTGGCACACCTCATCATAAAAGGGTTCTCATCCAGGAAAATGAGGTCATTGTTCCCCTCTGCTCGACACTCATTAGACACATTATAGAGTACAACACCCCTTTTGGAATGTACCTCACAAGACAACTGCAGCAGCTGGAAAGGTCACAGAAGTACCTCACAAAGAGGATTACTGGCCTCAAACAAATGCCCTACACTGACCGTCTCAAAAACCTCCAGCTTTATTCCGTAGCATATCACCTACTCTGAGGTGATCTCTGCCTAACATATAAAGCTATGTCAAACCCAGAGCTGTTGGACATGCTACACCTAAAGAAATCCCAATCCCTCCAAGCTACACGCTCTAGGAACCTAAACCTTGTCACCACAATAAACAGGACATGCTGGAGGGATAGATTCCTGTCCCAGAGACTTCCCATACCGTGGAACAGGCTACCCATATATGTCAAGCAAAGTTCTTCATTAGCACTCTTCAAGAAAAATCTTGATGAATGGATGGGAAATAGGAAATACACCCTGGGGATCACTTCTGTGTCTCTGCTCGACAGTGGCACAGGAAAATAACTTTCTTGGGTGGCTTAAGCCAGGGAACCTTGTTGGCTAGGCTTACATAGGCCCTTGGTCCAATAGCCTAGTACCTACCTATGAACCTATGACTGGTTACAGTATTTTTGGTTTCTGTAAGGGGTGAGAAGGAAATGAAATCTATGCTACAAGTTTATCTTTACTGACTTTACTTTATATCACGAGTAAAAACCATATATATTTCTTCATAAAAGTGACTTTCTGTTATTGGCAGAAGTGGCCCTATTAAATTCAACACTGAACTCAGTTTATGTCTGCAAGGGACAAAGAACATTGTTACATGTGCAGTTTGTATCTGAGGTTTCAAATATAACTTCCTGAAGATTTTACTAAAAACTGTTAAATAGTAGCCAGCTCCATAGAGAGAGAGATAAAACACTGACTATGGCCCAGGTGACCCGAGTTTGACTAGTTGCTCAGATGATAGAGCTGTCAGGGATGACTGTCATCCCCATCTTTGGGAGAGGAAGTAGAGCTGGTCACAGGTTATTGTAGTCCTTCATAGGAATATGGTAGACATGTGACCTGGAGAGGGAGTGGAATACACTATGCAACTGATGGGTAGTGGCCTTCATTTAGCAAGTGGACAGGACCATGCACATACATAAGTGGAAGACATAGCAGCCTCTGTAGTGATGCAGGTCAAATGTTCTCCACTCTGGGGAAGGTTATGGATAATTAGTATAAATTACCTCATTGGTAAGGCCAGTGATAACGCAATCAACCCTAATGGCTGCCCCTAGTCTATCTGTGCCGATCCCCACAACTGGGGAATAAGAGGGTACAAGTTCAATTTGATGAAGCTTACTGGTTTGCAGGCATAAGGATAAACAGCATCCAGGGAAAACTGTTACAGCAGTGATTGAGTTATTGTCTACTCTATGTAGAGGTGTTGTAGAACTGATGTTGTGCTTGTGGCAATAAAATAATCTCTGCAGTTTGATTGATTTGTAAAACACAAAAGGACAATTATCTGCACTCAAAGATGGGGAGAAGGATCAAAAAGAAAAACAGTTTCATGTTCACTGTTTGCTTCATTCTGTATATCCAGTTTCTGTCAACATTTCAGAGTACAGTTCTTTAATTGTACAGTTCATTTCTAGAAAATAAACCGTACTTGCAAGCACTTTAAGCAGTCTCCATAATTCTTCCTTTTGTGGTACAACAACACAGTTCTACTTTAAGATAGCACAGTTCAACACAGCTCAGTACAGCAGTAGAATTATTCCTTTAAGTTCTCCTCTATTATACTTTAATATCCAGTTGAAATACTCCCTTGTAGAACAACACCATACATATGCACTTGCATGTATGCATGTATGTTTGTATGTATGCATGTATGTACCTCTCTCTCTTAAGAGACCCTTCTAGTCCTCTCATACAGGAATCGATAGTCTACGCTAATACTCCAGTAATATTGCCTGGAGCCCCTTTTAATATGTTTCTATACAAACACCATGCAACTAGAAAGATCCCCCAGAGGTTCCTAACAAAAATAAAATCACTAGACTAAAGACCATTATCTTACAAGACAGGCTTGAAGCTCTGTCCACATACTCTGTCTCTTAGACTCCTGCATTGCGATTTATGCTTAGCATTCTGTGCTATTAAGACGCATCTCTCTTTGATATCCTATACCACCGCAAAACAAATGGCTCTCAAACATCCTTTCTAAAGACTTGAATCTCCATCAACAATTAAATAAGACATGCCAGGGGTTAAAATTACTACTCTGTTCTTCCCCATCTCTGGAAAAACAATTCTATTACATACACAACAGAATGATATTCTTGTTTCCTTTAAGGCAAACTCTGACAGTGAATTAATCCTGGACCTGACTTGTTTTGCTCTCCTGACTGTCTTGTACATTTGATGATGGTCCCTGGACTGAGTCTGCCTTGTAAACTTTGAATCTGTGAAAACGCTACATATAAGGAAAGTGGGTTGTCACAGCAGAGACATTTCCTGACTAACTACACCCCCCCATTCTATATGGTTACCCTGTTGGAAATTTGAGACTAGATGATTGTTACAGTCCTGGGTAAATCCTACAACTTTTTTTCCCTTTCCTACCTTCCACTTCTCTTACTTTTATATATAAATATTCTTACTAGTAATATCAAACCTACATAATTAAACCTCTATTCTCTTGCACATCATCCTATTATTCTCCCATCCTGCCTCCCCACACTGACATATAGACTATACCCTTCTTTTTCCCTTTCCCCAGTCCATACCCCACCATAATAATTTTACCACCACCTTCCCATCTTCCCTATCCATTCTTTATATAAGTAGCTATATCTACTTGGACCTAACTCAAGTATAATAATGCACTGACCCTTCTACTTTTTCAGACATCACACCCTTCAGCCTGTATAACATCAACTGATAACACTCTAATCCTGACTATGAGTATTCCTCTGAGTGTAAATCTACTTAAGTCTGACTATAAAAAAAATCCTCTCACTGTAAATCTCTTTAAGCCTGACTATGAGGAATCTACTTATTGCAAATCTCTACAGCTTCATACTGTATAACTTCCTATGCATTTTCCTAAATGGTGTTATTGCTGTACATTATTATTCGCTATGTTGCATGTTTTTTATTTACTGTAAACTGTTGAGGAGCTTTTCTCCCCTGGCCTCCACTGAAAATGGGCTTTGTTCCCAGTCAGACTTTCCCGGTAAACAAATGTAAAATAAAATAAAATAAAAATCAATAAATAAATGATGCAATTCCTGTGGCTGTAGTAATGTATGAAAGTTACCATTACACAATTAAAGCATTTGCTGGAGGGTGACAAGCTTCTTGCATCCCCCACCTCCACTACTTACATTTAATAAATCCAAGAGCACTGTACCTCAGAAAAAGAGGAGATACTCTGAGATCCAACAATACTGGAGTTGGTATATTGCCCTGTAATCATATTTCAATTTTTGCAGTTCTAAGGATTGTACTTACAGTTCTTGAACAGACAATGAGAACCCACATGTGTGCCTGCATGCATCTGTGTCTATATATCTTTTAGGTCTTATATAACTTGATAGAAAATAAGGGCAGGTAATATTAACTTCATCCAACTAGTATGACCATTAGCCTACTCCATTAGCCTTGCATTTAACTTCGTTTTCACAGAGTTCAAGATAAGCTTTTGTCTGTCCCAGGACACCATGAATTTTCTTGTCTTTTTTTTTTTTTTTGAACAGCAATATGCTGTACAAAGGAAGGTTTTTCTGCAATATTGTTTTTGGAAAAAATACATCATTTTTGTATAATTTTGTAGTCATTTACATGATAACAAGAACAGCTTCTATCACTCAACTCAGTAACTTGGGTATCTTTACCTACTTCACTAAACGAACTACGGTTGTATTCCGCAGTATACTTTGAAAGCACCTTCAAAACATGTTCACAGCAACTGCTTTTCTAACAATGGTGTGATATTCACAGACTTCCTTTACCAAATACATTTTAAGCAGTATCCTACTTATCCCTGTTTTAAAACAGATTTTGTAGGCTCCTTCTCTTCTGCAATCTTCTCCTTACTCACCCAGTCTTTCTTCTCCTCCATCTCTCTTCCCTTAGCCTCTCTTCTTTATATTTACTCTCATCCATCACCCCCCTCCCCACTTTTTCCTCTCCCTTCTAACAATATCATTCATTCTATCTTCACCTCCCAGCTAAAATTAGAGAAGTTATTGTAAGTGTCAATTACTTTCAGGACTATCGACAGAGAAGTAGTTATTGATTTACTTTGTAACTAGCTTTACTATAGAATAGTATTTCTGAATCTGCTATCGAATGAAGATGAATATTGATTGCATTAATCATTATTTCAACTAGTATTATAACAAATTTTTGCTTTCATTTAATATATAAATATGTAGCTTTCACTTACTGAATTTTAATTATTTGTATTATTTTTTGCTTCTTTTTTGTAACCTCCAGGAAAGCCTGAAAATGTCCTTTGAGACCAGTACCCCCCCAAAAAAATAAATGTAAATAAATACATTTTTCCTTTTTGATTTGTGTACTTATGTTACTGTGTTCCACTGTTTCCTTTATTATTGTAGTTATTTTTTTCATTATAGAAAAAGCCTTTTCCCAGACTTCATTGATTCCTGTCCGATATGTTAATGCTCCTCACTTGTGCCTCACCTCTCTCATTTCTTCAAAAGTATGGCCTGGAGGTATAGGAGTTTATGGCTTGGAGGTATAAGAGTTTTTGAACTACTGGATCCTTTATGTAATTTCACAGTAGTTGTCCTATGTAGAGTTTCAGTCTTATTTATGGCCCTTCAGCAGAAATGCATGAAATACACTTGAAATGGGCCTCATATTGTGTCAGTACAAAGGCATAATAACTGCCTCTAGTTGTATAATGGTATTGCCCCCCCCCCCCACATTCCAGGATTTTCCTGCCCTATTACTGTTGAGTTCTTGTACTGATTTTGCACAGCCTTAAGATATTGGAAATGCAGTTCACTCCACTCTTACTATTAAAAGTATTTCATTTCTCAGTATGACATATAAGTTACTTTACTGATGACTGGATCAGTAAGGTTGATATCACTGAGGCTATTACATTAAAACCTCTGTGTCTCAATGACCATAAGCCCAAAGGCCAAGGATGTCATGGTTACTTACAGTAACAGGTAACTTATACAGCTGATGACATGCTAAATCAGGTGACCGATAAGCAACTTGCATGAGGTGGCACTAGTTATACTTAGAGACACCAGGAGGTACTATTAACGGTAGAAAGATGTCAGTGGATGGAGATGGAATTACGTACATGTCAGGAAAGATGGGCAGTCACATAAATGGGGAAATATTAGATAATAAACAAAACAGTGGAGTCCAGTAAAGAAATCATGTGTCTGAGATGGACATACGGCCTTATATTGTATTATATCTGAATTCAGTATGACTTCTTGCAAATAATAAAGTGATTTTCTTAAATAAAATAAGATAATGTGTAAGCATGCTTTGCTTCTGAAACAGGCAGCTCTATTTTCAATTGTATGCATTATTCATTTTCAGAACAGGTGCTGTATTTATCTCGTGTCAAGGCCTTGGGACATGTCACTGCACATCTTCTCTGACATCACTGTTTCACCTAATGACATCTCACTATAGCAGAATGCATTCCTCATAAAGCACATGGAGGGTAATGCCAGAGTCATTACAGGGCCACCATCTTTGACATACAGCACATTGCCCAATGGGTGACATATGGCACCTCCCAAACTTTTTCTGCCATGCACCTGGAGCTGTTCACTACACCTGCAGCTGCAGGAACACCTGGCAATTGACAGAGCTGTTCTGTGGTTCATACATTTATGTCCTAGAACAATAAGGTGGCCTACAAGTACATATCCTGTGCTTTCGTGTGAGGTGTGGCTGGCCAGGACATCTGGTACCATCTTATAAAGTACAGGAAATTATCACTCCGAGCTGCATGATGGGAGTTCCCCACAACAACATTGAAAAGCTATAAATGGTACATTGACCATTTAGACTTGTTAGTTTTGCTAGTGACTATGAATTTTTTGTTTTGTTTCAGTGAAAAACTAAATATAACAGTGCCGTAGGCTGAGATACTTACAGGAATAATTTGTAGGTAGGAACAAGAAGATCCCATGTTAATGAATATGGTATGTAAAATAACATTCTTCTTGTAGAGTTCCTTACTATTGCATCCATTTCAGTTTTGTTAATCTTCTTCTTCTTTCGGCTTTTTTCCAGTTAGGGCTTGCCACAGCAGATCACCTGTCTGCTCATGATTGGTAGTGGAGTTTTACAGTGTCATGTTGCCAGCCTGGTGCCCAACCTTCCACAGAAGGCACTCACATGCCCACACTCACACCTAGGGCCAATTTAGAGTATCCAGTCTACCTACAGCATGTCTTTGGGATGTGGTAGGAAACTGGAGCACCCAGAGGAAACCCACATGACCACAGGGAGGACATGCAGACTCCGCACAGAAGGCACCCCAGCCAAGGATTGAACAGGAGAACCTCTTGCTGTGAGGTGGCAACGCTAACTGCTGCACCACCGTGGCTGCCCATTTTAGTTTTGTTAATGAAATTGTTTAATATGTAGGGCGAGCATATTATTTAGCAATAATTTGACTAATCAATACTAATACTGAGATAGCAGAAGACCCCTAATTCTATTGTTTCATTGCCTATGTTTATATCTTGCAGTTCACATAGGCATTCCTCATGTTCACTATGACTAATGGAAGGCCTGTGATACCAGCCCATTAAGTTGATATCATCATTGTTAATGTTAATCATAACACTAATAAATTCTACTCCCATATGTATAGGTATTAACCTGGATGTGGGATTATCTTTTATGAAGACAGTCTCCTTCATGCAAAGTCTTCAGTAATGCTAGTCACTATATCCTGTAATTTGTGGAATAGTAGATTTCAGTGTCCTGTAGTTGCAGAAATATGTCAAGGCTGCCTGTGTTGCGAAATAGATTTCTAGCTCACACAAGACTAGGAGATTATGCTCATTATCCTAAGCACTTGCTCAAGTTTCACAAGATATGTTCCTAGGCAGTTACTAGGCACACAGTCCACAAGACAATTTAGAAGCATAGACAGATTTCCTAGTCCAGGAGACTGTTTATAAACCTAGGTCAGTTTTCCAACTCAGAGCATTTGCTCAGTCAGACAATATGAATAAGTAAAATAGGGGTAAGTAAATCAAACCCTGGAGAACAGAAAGCAACACTTTACCAACTCAAAACTTTGATTTTCTGCCCTAACTGCCAGACTTATAACAAATTTCCCCTCATCATTTGCACATATCACTGTTAGTTAAGGAATGGTATATGGCCCCACCCCTTACAAAAGCTTCCTCATGTACTGTATAATGATGTTTTCAGTTGCCATGAAATAAATGTTTGTGTTGGCCATTTGCCTCTATATATAGCATTGCTGAAATATTCTGAAATGTTGCTGTATGCTTACAAATCATGGCTTCTGTTACTCCTGCCCATTACACCTGATCTCTTCCTCTCATCCCGCTTTTCACTTCTGACATGCTCCCTGTACATCTTGGTTATTTCAACCCTGCCCTTGCTTCTCACATATTCTCTGCGTGTCTCTCAAAACATGCTGTTTGGTCCCCATTAACTTTAGTCTTAGCTTTTCATAATGTTACCAGTTTTGTGTCAGTGTAATGATGGAAAACATTTCATAAATTCATAGGTAAGTACTAGGCTAGCTGCCCTTGAAGGCCATTTTAAGCCTAAGAAGTTTCTGTTTTTGTGCTTGAAATAATCTCTCCCATGTGGTTATAGATTGGCCTTCTCATCCCATGCTATGCTCTCACCTCTACTTTTTAACAAAATGATCTTTGATCATTTAGTTACCTGACCAGTCCGGCATGATAATTTTAAGCTCACTTATATGGACACCATTGTTTGAAATGTGTCCCTTCAGTACCTACTACCTTCTTGGACTTGTTTTCAGAATATATTGCTTTGCATTTTTGCATTAAAAGTGGGTCTCCATAGCTATATGAGAGTTACAAGGTAACCGAGCTGTGAGGCCATTTTCATATAGCAAGTACCCACCCTTATACCATACCTCCTTTTTCAAAGAGAGACATGTCAGCAATACCAGGGCTGAATTTATGAATACTCATCAGGCTGTCCAATTCCTTTTTAAAAGCAGACAGTGTGTCATACTGCTTGACTTCAAGGGGAGGTTTATTCCTTTATTCCAGAGAAGGGGTAGGCACTCCATGACAAATCTAACCATCCACCTTGCTAAACTGTATTAGAATAATTTAGATCTCTGGCACCAGTGCCAGCTGGGCTGTTTGATTTTTGGAGGCATAAGAGTTTTTGAACTACTAGATCCTTTATGGTCCTATATGTGTGCAAAGATAACCACTAAAGAGTCTGAATATAGAGGTATAGCCTCCAGTCTCTTTTGGTAACTCAAATCTTTAAAGCATTTGATCATTTCAGTTAAGAAACTGGAGTCGTTCCAATTGCTTGGCTGGTAAGGTACACTCCAAAGGGACATTGTAATATTTGATGAATCTAGTCAGTGTAGAGTAAAAAGGCAGTATGAACTTCATTTGGTCTAGAGGAAATAACCTTTTTCTACAAGGAGTGCAAAGTAAAATGATTTTGTATCCACAGTTGCAATATGGTGGTCAAACATGAGAGCTCTCCATGCAAGTACCCATGTATTTAGCTACCTTCTTATTTTGAAGTGGTGTATTTTCTAATATTGTAAGCTGGAGGTAGGCATTGCTTAACAAATGTGGCCATGTTGCACTTTGTAGCATTGAATATGTGCCTGTTTTTCATATACCAGCTATTGAAAAGTGTAAGCTCCTATTTGAGTATCTGTATGTCAGAGGGGGAATTGATGACAACTCCTAGCTTACAATCATCTGTGAACATTGTTAGCCAGATATCCTCATGTGATATATGAAAATCTGAGAAGTAGATATCAGTTAGAGAAGATCTGAGCATAGATCCCCTGTAGGACTCCACTGGTCATCTTAATGCTTTCAGAGGATGCACCCCCCTACTCTTACTGTGAGAATCCTTTCCTAAAGCCAGTTGGCTATCCACCTAACCACACACAAGTCAATTTGGAGCTCCTTCAGCTTGTTTATTATATTTGCATGTGGCTGCATAGTAGTGATTGCCTTGGCAAGGCCAAGGTACACTGTGTGGACAGCTATCTCACAGTCTAAGGCCTGAGTACCCCTCAGAGAATTTCACTAGATTTGTCAGATCAGCTCTACACTGAGAAAGCCCAATGGCTGGAGATTGAGCCTGATAAGATTTTTGATATCGTAGTTAATTAGGTCAGTTATGATACATTCCATGGCTTTGGATATAACTATCATTCAACTGATAGGTCTGTAATTCCAGGGATCAGTGGTTGTGGAGTGACATCCTAATAGCTATGCACCACACCTGTAAAGCAAAGCCCATTGTCAGACATGACTAAAGAGTCTGAGAAGTGTCTCTGCCAGTGTTTGTTTAGTGCTTTTAGGCAAAAATGTATGCTGTCAGGCCCTACAGGTGAGGTTTTCTTCATTTTGGAGAGTACTTTCAGTATATGATCTTTTGTGATAGTTGGTGACTTGATTCCATTTAGTACAAGCGGACTTGGACTAGATGTCTCTGGGATGAAGCTTACACTAAATTTATTTGCCAGTATATTGGCAATTTCCACTGGATTGGAGTCGGCAGTACCATTATAAATAAGCTCTTAGCAATGTTTAGTGTTGTTCCTTGTTTTCCTGCCATAACTAAAGATGGATTTGCAGTTATCTTTGGCTTGTCTTGAGTTTATGGGATGCCTTCATTTTTCTGATGTACGATTTTAGTACTAGCTCTTTGATATTCTTCTTAATTTGGGGATCTTTTGTTCTGTGGTAAGGAACTTCCCCTTACTATATAGTTCATTAATTCTTATGGATAATTATGCCAGTTTGGTTTTAAACTTCTCCGGTTGTTTGGATCTAGTGGGAGTACCAAGTTAATACATTTATCCAGGTGGGAGCAGAGTCTGTCTGAATAACTCTTTACAGTATCAGCATTTTTGGGTGATACTGTTATACTCAAGTCTGGAGACTTCATTATAGAATTACAGGAGATTTGTATGTCTGAAGTCTCTGAATGCTGTGATATTTGCTTTTGACAGTTTGAGATTTTGATGGAGAAGGTTACTTGTCTGTGATCTGACGTGGCCAGTTAGGGGGATACTTTGGGGGATGATACATACAGATGCTAAGATTGCTAGAGCCAGCTCAGGTATATTCTGTCCTCTAGTAGGGTCCTTAACAACACGGCCCAGGAAGCTCTGTAAATAATCTTAAGAATTTTTGTGGATATCCTACATTGGTGATATAGGTCTCCCAGTTTATCAGTGGGTAATTAATGTCACCTAGGTTAATATCATTCCACCTTCCAGAGAATTCATCAAGAATATTTAGGAATGTTGTATGATTTTCTGGGGGCATAGAGGTGGTCTTATAGAATGCTATGGTCTGATTGCTGATGATAATTAATGTGATTTATATCTTTGTAAGTCCCTTTTGTGAGTTTCCTGGTGTGTGACTTAAGGTAATGTGTTATTTAATAAATATGAATACTTCCCCACAGTTTCCATCTGGTCTAAACAAGTGGTAAGCACAAAATCCAATTACAGGACCTTCAGTAAAGTCCATTCATCTTCTTTTCGTCATCATATGTTTTTATAATATCAGAAATCTTGGTGTAATCTATAAACACAGTGCTTTCCTTCAAGTCCCTCTGCTATATCATTACAGACCTTAAAGAAAGTTAGCCCCAAGTGCATAATCGTAGTGTGATCCTTGTTGACTGGGTAACATTTAGGGTCCAAGTGTCAGCAATGGTCCAGTCATTCTGCTTCCATATGAGGAATATTACCAGAACTCCAGACATGATACTCCCCAAGGATCTCCTGGTTGTCTTTCATCCCTTGCTCTCCTCTCACCTCATAGTTTGTAATGCACTGAGCTTGGCTAGTTCCATCCATCCATCACATTTTTGCATATGGGGTCGGGATGTCACTTCAACAGTGACAATCATCTAGAATCAGAGTTTATACTGCCTAGATCTGCTGCGACAATTCTTTCACTTGCATGCACACTCGCACATATGACCAATTTAGAATAACCAATCCACCTATTGCATGACTTTCGAATGTGTTAGGAAACCGGAGCACCCGGAGGAAACCCCATGCAAACACAGGTAGGACATGCAGACTCTGCACAGAAGGCACCCCAGCTGAGAATTAAACTAGGGAACCTCTTGCTATGAGGTGATAACATTATCCGCTGCACCACTGTGCCACCCACAGTATATTCTAAAATGTTCAACTTGGTTACTTCTGCATATAAATTACTACCATCATAATACCCTGTGCTTCAGAAATTTTACAGGGTTTGGATAATTTTTAAAGAATTTTTCACTGTTGCTCTTTGTGGTGTATGAGGCAGTGCACTTGACTTATAACACAAGCATGCATAATCAAATATGACTGGCTGTGTCAGTTTATGCTCAGATTATGCCCATTCTGAGCCTGGCAGTAAAGTGATTTCAGCTGCACTCTTTAGTGTCCGTGGAAGTTCTTTTTCAAAATATATATCATATAAAGAATAAAGATACCTCTGTTAGGAAAAATAAATGAAGAAATGAAACCACTGATAGAGTTTTTGTCTTTTGGTTCCCTTCTTCATTCTTTTTGATTTAACCCAGTGTCCTAGTCCATTGCCAAGGCCAGCAGCTTCTCCTACATTCTCCAGACTATTTCTTTTCATGATTGAAGCCTAAGTGGAAGCTAAAGACATCCTGGCAGTTGTGCTGTTGTCTGCTTCCACTTGGCGATTTTTTCATTTATGACTTACCCCTTGACTCCTGCTTTCACTGTGTTCTCCTGTATGTCCAAGGGCTTCACCCTGTGGAGCACTTCTTTTGGCAGTGAACACCTAGAGAAATACCCTCCTGGGGATGGGCAAACCCATCTCTCCTTGTCCATACCTCAGATGCCTGAGCTCTTAATCAAACTCTGGTTGCATGGGACATAGTAAGGGGTTTAGTCCTCTGTGCTGTGGCACTAGCTATAAAATGTTTTGCGGTTGATATTAAAGTAAAACTATGCTCCACATGTCCAGTTGTTAAGATTATAGTCCACGGCCATACAAAAGGTGAGTAAATTAAACTACACTTGCAGTAGAAGAATAAAAATAATAATTATCACAAAGAAGTAATATATACAGCAAAATGAACACTCATATCAAAGTGATGTTAAATTACCAATGCTGTGGATACATTTGCAAAACAACGAATCATTTGATTTAAATTACCGAAAGTGGAGATGGAAACAGTGACAGGGGCTACAGTATATATTGTATCCGAATGAATGTATAATATATATAATTTCCTAAAACATGCTTAAGTATATCTACTGTCTCCCCTACTAACCCCGCACATTCTTCTATCCACTCCCAATGCTACCCCTCCCTACCAAATATCTCAAATTCAGACCTACTATTCACTAACTTCAACCTCCATATCTTAAGCAATAAAATTAATGATTTCAGTGCTGCCCTCTCCACCTACCATCCTGATATAGCTGTAGTTACAGAAACCTGGCTAAAGCCCCACTTAAAAGACACTGAAATCATCACTCCTGGTTACAACATCATTAGATGTGGCAGACTAAACAAAAAAGAGGGTGGGGTAGCCATTATATCCAAGGACACCTTTAAGGTCCTCCAGCTAACTTGCACCCCTTCTGACCTGCCAAGCTCAGAGATCCTTACTGCCCACCTGGACATCAACACAAACAAATCAATAATCATCATAGCCACCTATCTCCCTCCTGCTAATAACCTACCCACCATAGAAAGCCTGCTTGCCTGGGCATCTAGCAATTTTAACCATGAAACTATCATTCTTGGTGATTTGAACCTGGACTGGCACTCCTGCTCATCCAACACCCCCACCAAATTTCTGAATCTATTTAACTTCACCCAAACCATAACCTGTCCAACCCGCATAGATAAGCACACCAAGAAACAATCAACCTTAGACTGGATTTTAACAAACAAGTCCAACCTTGGTTACTTAGCAGGATGCCTCCCTGACACCCTCAGTGACCATAACCCAACCTTCTTACACAGAAAATGAGTCCATACCCATAGCAACATAACCTACAAATACATCTGTGACAAAAGAAAATTCTCCCCTACACTATTCAATCACCTGCTGCAACTTTCTGACTGGGCTCCACTTAAAAACCTCCAACTAGATATGGCAGTACAGTATTTCAACAAAATCTTCCTTGATATACTTAATAAACTTGCTCCAACCAGAAAGGATAGATCAAAATCCAAACCCCTGCCCTGGCTAATGACACATACCAAGCTATTAATAAAACACAGGGACAAAGCATGGGCCGCCTACCACTCTACCAAAGATAAATCTGCCCTCACTAACTATCAGCAGCTTGCAAATCTAACAAAAAAACGCATCAGGAAAGACAAACAAGACTACTTCATGTCCTGTCAACAGTAGCACCAATCCAACCCCCAAAAATGTTGGCAAAGCATCAACTGTCTCCTCAATCCTGGCCACTCCTCAACACCTGCCCCTACCTCCTAAGACAACTCTGAGTCAATATCTACACAATTCAACTCTCATTTTATTAATACTATTACCTCTCTGCTAGGCAACCATCCCAGCAAACCTCCTACTCTCCCCTCTACAACTAGTAATCACCCCACCCCCCTCATTTTTCCCCCATCCAAGCTAACTACATTAAAGCTCTCCTAATCAAGTTAAAACCTTGCTATGTCACTGCTGACCTACTTCCAAATGAATTCCTAAAAATTGTTGCTCCATCTATAGCCTACTCCATATCAATCCTGATCAACCGATCCCATATAATTCCCCTCCATAAGGGTGGGGCATCCAAAGAGCTTACAAACTATCGCCCCATAGCCATTCTGTCACCCCTTGCAAAAATACTAGAAAAATGTATCCACAATCAACTCCTCCACCACCTCCTAACCCACAACCTATTAACCAGCTCCCAGCATGGCTTCAGACCCAAACATTTATTTATTTATTTATTTATTTATTTCCAGTTTGATAACCGGGGAAGTCCACTGGGCCCAAAAGCCTGTTTTCAGTGGAGGCCCGGGGAGAAAAGCTCCATATTACAAACACATTACACACTTAAAGCTCCATATTCCTAAACACATTGCACACTTAAACAACTTACAAACAAGTAAAAATAACATTTTTATACACTTGTATTGTTAGCATAGAAGAAAAAAGTATACATAGATATGAAATGCAAATGAAGTAAATCAGAGGAGAAGTGTAGGAAAAAGGAGGTGCAGAGAATTAAAAGAGAAGAGATGCCAGGAGGAGGATAAAAAGAACAGTTAGACAAGCTATCGCCTACATAGTACCAACATTGCCCTTTTATCATTCACCAACTCCATACATCACCTACTAAACGAAGGGCAACTTGTCTCCTCTATCTTCCTCGATATGTCCAAAGCTTTTGACACCATCTCCCATCAGCTACTACTGAACAAACATTCTTCCCTTGGTCTTCACCCCACCTCCCTAAACTGGTTCCATAGCTATCTCACTAACTATCAGCAAGCTACCAAATGGGAAAACAGTCTTTCCACCCTCCTACCCATCTCATTTGGTGTACCCCAAGGTTCCATACTGTGCCCACTCCTCTTTAGCATATTTACAAATGACGCCAGCTCCGCTACTAACCATGCCTCTGTTGTACAATATACTGACGATTCCACCCTTATCTATTCAGCCTCAACTCCCCAAGAACTTCAGGCAAAATTGCAGTCTTCCTTTCAAGATATAGAAAAACATCTAGTCAAATATCAACTTATTCTAAACCCAAATAAAACTAAAGTAATAGTCTTCACAAAAAAGAAATCAACACATTGCCAACCCCCACTCTCCATCCTCTCCTCCAATGGAACCAAGTTACTTCCAAATGACCAAACTAGACTTCTAGGCGTAACAATTAACTCATCTAAAATTTGATAAACATATTTCACTGTCTATCAAAAAAGTGCATACCCAAACTAAGAGCATTCTATAGAGCAAAACCATTTCTAACCAACAACGCCAGGCTGGCCACTGCCCAGTCTCACCTGCTCTCAACTCTCCTTTATGGCGCTCACATTTTCACCAATCTGTGTAAGAAAGACCTCAATAATCTTGAAGCCTGTTACAACAGAATTGCAAAATTTGCAACCAGTCATCCTCATACAACCCACCATTGCACAGCCCTCTCTCAACTAAACTGGCTTGAGCTCCCTAACCTTTTATCCCTCAACCAACTTACCATAGTCCACAAAATCATCCACCATCCCAAAGACCTCCCTGCACTGGCTAACTTAATTAAACCTAACTGCAATTCCAGACCCCTCAGATCATCAGAAAAACTAATGCTAAACATCACCTGCTCCATAATCCAGGTTAATATCATCCAAAAAAATCCCTCCAAATGCCCCCCTCCCTATTCCTACCTCTTACGTCAGTCATCACACCTATGAAGACAAAACCCTACAGCTTGAAAGGGAGCAGTCCGCTCACAAAACTTTGCTTATAACTGTATGCTCTCCCACATACTGGTAACCACATGTAATCTCTGTATCTTCTCAGAAACAGTTTGTCCAATCCTTACATAGTCTATCTACAGATTTATCAGGATTCTGTTTAACTGTATCATTTGTAATTTTTGTGCTGTACCATGCTTACACAATTGGAATGATTACTTTCTACGTAATTTTTTAACCTGTTGCATTTGGATGTATGATATCACTTTACCTCTGGGGCCCTTAAGTGATTACCATAGGTTCATAGGTTCATAGGTTGGTACTAGGCTATCGGCCCTAGGGCCTATACAAGCCTAGCCATAACAATTCCCCTGACTATTTCTTCTACACTATTTACTTCCCTGGACCTCTGTCTAGCAGGGCTACTGACGTGATCCCCGGGGTGAATTTCCTTTCTCCCATCCATTCATCAAGGTTCCTTTTGAAGAGGACCAAAGAGGCGCTCTGCTTAACATGTATGGGCAGTCTATCATCTACATATCACATATCATCTACAATACATTTTCTCTAGCATACTGTATTCAACTAACTAGCTAGCACTATTTTCAGCTAGATTATGTCTACTCATAGTATGTTTGCATTTTTAATTTTTTATATCTGTTATTGCTTGCATTTTATATCTGTTATTGTTTGCATTTTTTATCCGGAGTTTTTTCCTCGAGTCTCCGCTGAAAACGGGCTTTTAACCCAGTCAGACACTACCTGGTTAACAAATGTAATAAATAAATAAATAAATAAATACTGTTAAGTTTTGACATGCATACAGGTGAGGGATTATTTGTGTTAGATGAAACAATTGCTACAGAATGTTAGGAAAAGTAAAACAAATATCTTTAGTTCTAGTAAAAGTTGAAGAATCAACTTCGCGTGTAAGGAAACAGCTGTGAAAATCTGTATTAAACAAGAAATTCACTAAGGCTGTGCGGCAATATATACTGCATGTGTTTAAATCAGTACAATAAGTCATTGATTTGCAGAGGAAGCATTTTCTGGGGAGCGTGGAAAACTGTGAGGTGTTAAAGGCGCCATTTGGTGCAGCAGGATGTCATACCAATGTTTTTGTAATAGCACCCATTATTATTTTCAGTGAATAAAGGACTGGATGAAAATCATGAAGACTTGGTAGAGAAGATATTATTAGTCCAGTGAAATATAGTGAATGGTCAGCCCTGATTATTCTGTTTTAAAAAGGGATAATGCCATACATGTTTGTGGTAATTATAAACCAATCTTTAATCAGGTTGTGAGAACTGAGACAAAGACAGTCCTCTAACTGGGTGCATTGACGGCCATCTTAAATGTTTGAAATGATTAGTAGACACAGAGGCTTGCCTGAGTATAATTGAATAATGTTCGTTGTGAGCTCTGCACCATCTATTTTTCATTGGAAAATGGAAAAATTATTCAAGGATTTGAATATAATTTTGATAATGGAAAAATTATTTAAGGATTTGAATATAATTTTGTACTTTGATAATTTGCATGTTATTATGAAGACAGAAAGTGGTCATCAAAGTAAAAGTGTAGCAGGGGCTGCAAGACAATGATCTATGATAAAAATGTAGACCGTGACTTTGGTAAATTTTAGAATATTTAGGACAGAGGAGATGTTCTGGCCATGAAATAGATATGATATGATATAGTATGTAGGAAGTGAAGGTCATTCATGATCCCTCCCCACACATGGTATGTCGGAAGTGAAGGTCATTCATGATCCCTCCCCACACATGGTAGGTAGGAAGTGAAGGTCATTCATGATCCCTCCCCACACATGGTATGTTGGAAGTGAAGGTCATCAATGATCCCTCTCCACACATGGTAGGTAGGAAGTGAAGGTCATTCATGATCCCTCCCCACACATGGTATGTAAGAAGTAAAGGTCATTCATGATCCCTCTCCACACATGGTATGTTGGAAGTGAAGGTCATTAATGATCCCTCCCTACACATGGTATGTAGGAAGTAAAGGTCATTCATGATCTCTCCCCACACATGATATGTAGGAAGTGAAGGTCATTCATGATCCCTTCTCACACATAGTATGTAGGAAGGGAAGGTCATTCATAATCCCTCCCCACACATAGTATTTAGGAAGGGAAGATCATTCATAATCCCTCCCCACACATGGTATGTAGGAAGTGAAGGGTATTCACGATCCCTCCCCACACAGGGTAGAGTTACAGGCATTGCTTTAATTGTGTAGATATTATGGAAAGCTTATGCCTAAAGAAAATGCAGTATTAGCACTGCTGTATAGTTGCTGATGGTTAATGTGCCATGGTGATGGGAATGCTTTGAGAAGAATGCTATTAAGATCAAGAAAATGTAAAGAAATGCCAACCATGATATGGTATTGTACACTATGATTAAGAGTTACCGGTGTCATTTGTTTGTGACATCTCAGTGTATGGCACATATAAAGAGTGATTCAACATGTCGTCATGCCTTTAGGAAAAGAAAGACAAATTTCTTACTTATCAAGAATACTTTCTCTAGGAATCATTTTCTTTTCTAGAGAGAAACAAAAGTTGGTCATTGACCATATAACTTTTAAACTTGTGCTCTACCAAACTATGTTAATCTACTATGGCAATAGTTAGAACTGAGAGCTGGGCAACAAAATTCTCATTCTGTGATTATCAAATAGAATTAAATTTTCAAGAGTCATAGGAATGTTGATGGACTCTCTGGAATATCTTAGGTAATACCACAGTAGGAATAACAGAATAAATGAATGTTTTATTAAAAAAGACAATTTTATGGCATTCATGTTAAAGTAGATTTGATAGAATGAGTAACTAGAACTGACAGAACTGTCATAAGCACTACGTGTTGTGATGAAATGCTGGCTAACTTCAGCAAACACCAATGAAAGTTTGAAAGTTAGAGGATTCACATTTTTGATGGAAAAAGGCTGTGCCGTATCAGATGTTTGATAGGATGTGAAATGTTTTAGTAGAAGAACGTCTTATAGGTTATATTTGCATTATTAAAATGAAAGAATAAGAATGAAAGAAAATGAAAGAATGAAAAAGATTCCTAATTGTTGCTTGACTAATTTTATATCATTGCTGGCTGACTTCAGAGTTGTGCACTGTTATTTTTGCTTCACTGTATAGTTTTTCAGATCTCTGCTGAAGGTGTTGTTTTTCCCCTACCCACCCTCCGTATTCCTGTCTTGTTTAAATTTGGAGGATTTTGCAGTTGCCCACCCCCACTGTAGATTTGATCTGGGACCCTCCCCCCAGTCCCATCTCATTACCTCATTCTATCTAATAGACTCCTTCTGCACTTGTTTTTAGTAATTTTTAATTTAATTGCATTTTTTAAAACTGTTTGGTCTAACATTGCTACATACTCAAGTGTGCTAGCTTGCACTGCATTTGAATTGTTTTTACTGCTGTTTTAGCTACTTTTCTGTATAAAAAAAATCTAAGCCTGTTTCCTACCTTTCCTGTAACTAGTGTAGTCCAGATTCAGATTTGCTGTATCCAGGACTGTATGTAAGCTTCTGAGCCCCTCAAGCTTTCTGTGTTGGAGGGAAGCCTTCTAGCTTATCAGTAGGAGTAGTAAGCACTAGGTAACCTATCTACCACATAAGGAGTGGTTCTGGCCCAGAAATTGTAGTTATTGGCCGTTTGGGCAGTTTTTCCATCTCTCTCAACTTTCTGATTTAAAAGCCCACATTTGCACTTGTTTCCCCCCTTTCCTGTAACTAGTTTAGTTCAGATACAGATTCTTAGTTTTAGCACTTGAATTTGCTTATTTGTGATCAGCACTTGTTCATAACTTGTTGTAAGCACTAAATAAGCTACTAATTACTACAGCACTCAACCTACCTCATTACCTAGAGGAAAACAGTTTTGGTACTTACTTTCCTCACTTGCTTAGAGAAAAACAACTCTTGTACTCACTTTCCTCATTTATCTAGAGGAAAATAGTTTTTTTTATTCAGGCATGTCCAAGGGTCAGCTCCCAGTATTCTCTCCTGTCTATCTGATGAATCCGGGCATCTTGGGGCAATGTAGAAATTGCCTCATGTACACAGACAACCCTCTCCTCCTACCACCCAACACTACAACCTGTGAGAGATGCACTTATCTAGCCAAACTGGAGGTAAAGCTCTCTCCAACCAAGACTGAACTTGACAGTCAAGAGGAGAAGGTATATACTTGCACCACACCACACTCATCACATAGTCTCACTAAATCTACACAACCAAAATCCATACATAGAAACACAAAAACATTCACCAAGGCTCTCAATAATAATCTGCTCAAGCAACAGAGACCTCCAAAGCAGAAATGAAAGCAACCTCCACTCCCCCCAACACAACCCAAACGACACATAGCCCGCAGATTCAGTGTGCCACACGACCACAGCCAATAAGGCAAAACAACGTACCCAACACACTAGTCATAGGTGACTTTATAGTCAGGCACACTGATGTCCCACTCACCAGGCTAAACAAGGAGAAGGTTACTGTCAGCTGTCTGTCGGGTGCCAGGATCCACCACATAACCCACGCACTCAGGTCACTCCACAACAAGTACAAATATGACTCTGTCATTGTCCAAGTTGGTGTGAACGACCTGATATGTACCTCCCTGGACTACATGAAAAGAGACATGGAAGAGCTCTCCGATCTTGTAGCCCATGTAGGTATGACCCTAGTCCTGAGTAGCATTCTGCCATCACCCAGAATGATACCGCAGTGCAAGAACAAAATGATTGACTTCAACAATTGGCTAAGCTTCTGGTGTCATTCTAAAGGGATCCAGTATCTGTCTGCCTGGGATGACATGGTCGACAGACCATGATGCTTTGCCAGAGATGGCCTGCACCTGTCACCCCTAGGATTCCAGATACTGGCTAATGTTCTTGCCGCCCCTATAATGCCTTTTTTAGGCAAGGTTCAAATGACAAATTCACCACCATAACAGGAACAGACAAGCAAAAACTGAGGGTGATGCTACTCAATGCTAGAAGTCTAAATCTCAAAATGCACTCACTCGAGGCACTCCTTAAAATGGAGAACATCGATATCTGTGCAGTGACTGAGACCTAGTTCAAGGCTCCAGAGACCACCCCTGCACTACCAGGCTTTAACTCATACCACACTTTTTGGCCATGTAACCTGGACCGGAACACCAAAGGCGGAGGTGTGTCCATATTCATTAAGGATATCCACACCTCCAGGCTAGTTTCTCAGCATAATGCATCCGAGGTTATCCAAGTGCAACTAACTCTGTGCAAAACTGCAATCCAAAATGTAGCTTGCTACAGATGCCCTACCATGCCCCAGGATTCCCACTCCTCTTTTCTTGGATGTACTGGAAAATATTAGGGTTCAACCAAACACCCCAATAATGGGGGATTTCAAATACCCCACCATTAACTGGGAAAACTACTCATGTACCAACTGCTTCGCTCAACGCTTTCTGGAATTTATAAACTCCAATGCCCTGGATCAACTTATCCACACCCCAACAAGGGACAACAATATCCTAGATCTAGTCATTACCAACATGAGTAACCGGTGTTCCACACCTGAAGTCAACGCCTCATTGGTCCGATCCAACCATAAGCTAATCACCCTTGATATCCACATCCTGCCCCCACCCCCCATTAAGGAAACCACGGTAAAAAATTTCTCCAAAGCCAACTTCATGGGTCTTAAGACAGAAGTGGTGAACTTCATGACACCCATGCAGATGGACAATACAGTTATGACTACTGAATCTTACACAATTGCATTTTATAAGCACTTACACTAGTGCATGGATCGTGCTATCCCAAACAGATCCAAGACACTATCCTCCAAAAAAAGGAAGCCAATCTGGTGGTCCCCTGCCATAAACAAACTGTACAACAGAAGGAAGAAACTGTTGCAAAAGAGAGTAAAATCCCATGAGTGGAGGAGCTCCCTGGTCAGCCTCAGTAAGAAGCTGCAATCCCTGATAAAATCCTCCAAAGCTAGTTATGAAAACAAAATCGCCACTGATTCTAAAGACAACCACAAAGCATTCTATAGCTATGTCAAGAATCTCAATGGCAATACTCAGATCTGCTCTGAGTTACAGCACAATGATATTAAATATACAGACCCAAGTGATATTGCCAACATCCTGGCAGATAGGTTCAGTACTAACATTACCCCCCTCTCACCCCCTAAAGGGCCCATCTCTATACCAGAAGAATGCAAAGTTCCTGTAATCACGGCTGCACAGGTAAAAACTTCACTCTCCAAAGCCAAGAACACAGCATCCATGGGACCAGACAACATCCCAGGCTGCGTTCTACACGAACTACTGAATGAACTGGCACCCCACCTAAGTACTATGTTCAGTCATAGCCTCACCTCAGGCTTTGTGCCCGCTGAATGGCGCACAGCGATGGTTATCCCACTCCACAAGGGGGGGGCCACCACGGACCCCAGGAACTACTGCCCCATTAGCCTGATGAGCCTAGTCTGCAAGGCCATGGAACGTATCATCATGGAACTTATAAACAAAGACATTGGTAATCTCCAAACTCTTGACCCCACCCAGTTCGGGTTTGTAAAAGGTAAATCATGTCTTCTAAACCTGATAGACTTCTTTGAAGCAATCACCAAAGCCGTAGACGAGGGTAAGGTGGTTCACACAGCCTATCTAGATCTTGCCAAGGCTTTCAACACCATCCCCCACTCTGGAATTATAGATAAACTCACTAAACTAGGTATAAATCCCTATGTCACAAGATGGGTTGCCAAATGGCTCACTGACAGAACCCACACTGTGAAAGTAGCAGACTACAAAATCGACTTCAGACCAGTGACAAGTGGAGTACCACAGGGTTCAGTCCTGGGTCCTCTCCTGTTTGGTATCTACTTCTCTGAAGTACAGGCTAACACAGAAGGTCTTTGGCTAATGAAGTTCGCAGATGACTGCAAACTAGGAGCCAAAATCGAAACTCCTAACGATGTGGACATCCTACAAAAGGGCCTTACTGAGACAGATGCCTGGTGTCAAAGCCATGGCCTCAAGCTCAATGCCAAAAAGTGCACTGTCATCCCCTTTGGTAAAAACTCTGTACCCATGAACTACAACATAGATGGTAGTATACTTAACACCAAAAGTGTGATAAGAGACCTTGGGACACAGGTGGACAGTAGTCTCTCCTTTGATAATCACATCGCCACAGTAGTCAGGAAATCTTTCTATGTGGCACACCTCATCACAAAAGGTTTCTTATCCAGAAAAAAAGAGGTCATTGTTCCCCTCTACTCATCACTCATTAGACCCATTATAGAGTACAATGCCCCTTTTGGTATGCACCTCACAAGACATCTACAACAACTGGAAAGGCCGCAGAAATACCTCACAAAGAGGATTACCGGCCTCAAACAGATGCCCTAAGCAGACCGTCTCAAAAAACTCCAGCTTTACTCCATCGCATATCGCCTACTCAGAGGTGATCTGAGCCTAACATACAAAGCTATGTCAAACCCAGAGCTGTTGGACATGCTCCACTTAAAGAAATCCCAATCCCTCCGAGCTACACACTCTAGGGACCTAAACCTTGTCACTACAATAAACAGAACAAGCCGGAGGGATAGATTCCTGTTCCAGAGACTTCCCATACTCTGGAATAAACTACCTATTTATATCAAACAAAGCTCCTCTTTAGCACTCTTCAAGAAAAATCTTGATGATTGGATGGGAAATAGGAAATTCACCCCGGGGATCACTTCTGTGGCTCTGCTCGACAGTGGCACTGGAAAATTATTTTCTTGGGTGGCAAAAGCCAGAGTACCTTTTTGCCTGGGCTTGTATAGGCCCTAGGGCCAATAGCCTAGTACCCACCTACGAACCTATGAAGAAATAGTAAGTAGGGTAGTTTGATGGCCAAATCTAGAGGAAGCGACTGAGAATATGTACAATGTTTGTGTGCCATATCAGGATTTTTTGAATTGTAAACCAGTGTCCAGAATATAGGCCCTCAACCAGATTCAGTGTGTGTGTGTGTGTGTGTGTGTGTGTGTGTGTGTGTGTGTGTGTGTGTGAGTGTGTGTGTGTTTACAGTTAGTGTATCTTTTCTGTAGTACACAAAGAAAAAAATGACCGACTTAAGCAAAAAAAAAAAAAAAAATTAATCTGACCAGCATTCTAAAAAAGGCATTTAACAAACTATATAACCGCAAACTACAATAAGTGTGCCAGTTTTTGACATTAAATTCTAGCACGTAATAAATAGTTTTTAAAAGTGAATGCAATAGCGTACATGGTGTATGCCTGGCTAAAGTGACAAATAGCAGTAAACTAACAGAAATTTTCAGCTGAATGCTGAAAAAAATATGCATTGATTTTACAAGCCTATTTATGAATAATGGATTCATAACAGTAGTTGGTGTATATTCAGAATGGATAGTTGTATTTTGTAAGCTTGAAATCATGTATCATACTACCATTAGTCATTTGAAAAGACTTTTTGTTGCTTATAGTTTACCTGAACATGTCACTGACAATGGACATTTTATGTCAGAAGACATTTGTTGTTTTAAGCTGAAAGAAGTAATTAATTCCATTATTCCACTAGGACACACCAAAATAAAATGTTTTAGCCAAAGGATTCATAGAAAACTTCAAATCATGCATAAAGAAATGATGAAATACATATTGGAAAGTGAACATATTTTTTTTTCTGTTACAATAGATAACCCCAAATTTTACTTTGTAAAAGACATCTGCAGAACTGTTTTTGAGAAGACGTATCTGACTCGGACTGGACCTAATGAAACTGAATCAGAAATAACTGTTTAAAAGGAATGCTACTTGCACTGGAGTAGCTCACTGAAACAAGAAGATGCACTGAATCATTAGGATATTACTCCTAAGTGGAGTTCAGGAGTTATCTTGGATAAATATGCTCCAGTTTCGCATCAAGTACAAGGAAAACACTATGACCTTTGAGACCTAGACCTTGCTGTAATGTCTGAAGACATCAGCTTTCCTGTGTGTACTGATTCTAGAATCTGAAGCAGTGATTGTACTTTTTTCCATTCGTGAAAAATGAGCCAGTTTTTGGTCCTGATTTACTCCTTAACTTTCTATGCAAATGACTGCTATGCAAATCCGTATCTGTTGTACTAACAGTAAGCCCAGAACCAGGACCAGAACTGTAAAATGCATCAGGTTAGAAAAGAACCTCAACTGATGTATCGAGTAGCAAAGCTCTGCATGAATAAGTGCCATTTATTTTGCAGTACTCATCAGCCCCCTCACCTCATGTATGGTCTGTGTCTGCACAGTTGCTGAGAAGAAAAAATTAGAGGGTGTTGAGGGTGGCTAAGAAAATCTTGGGCACAAACCTCCTTTCTATTCAGGAGCTTTTCTTTACAAGAGCAAGAGAACATACAAAATACTAGGTGATTTGACCCATGTGGTCCACAACTGGTTCTCATAAGCTGCTTCTGTAAGGAGGTACCACAGCTTTTGCTATAAGGACTACCAGATTCGGGAACATTTTGTATCCTACAGCTGTGAGGCTTATTAACTCGGACACCAGCCATTATACCTGATACATTGAAGCCTCTTTTTATTTTTTTAATCCTGCTGCTCTGAGCAATTACCACCAGTATTACTATTACGCAATATGATGGCTATACATCTAAGGTTAACAAGTGCAATACAGTAACTAAACATCTGCTATTCACTAGTTTCTGTTCATTCTCTGTCTTAACGGTGAAGGGGTTTGGCGGTGGGTATTTATTTTTTATTTATTATTTATCATTGGATAATGAGTATTGAGTGTGTTTATGTAATGTGAACTACCTCTTGCATGTCATATGTGTTGTTAGTTTCTTTCTTATGTTATTCTCTGATACTGCTGTATCTATATTATTTGCACTGCTTTTCTCTCATGAGCTGGCATTTGTAAATTTGTTTAGCCTGCACTTTTGTGGTTTTAAACAACAATAAAGTTTCTTTGAATCTTTGAACTATTAAATGGGCTATTGCACTCTGCAGCTTTGTAAAAATGAACATATGCAAGGTGCATAAGTGCAAACTAGCAGTCTTTGCTTAGTCTATGATCAGTTTGTTTTGATAATAAAGTGGCTTCTGATGCACTCCTTGGTGAATGTGAGTTTCTTTAAGGTTTTGCTGACATGCTTTAGGGCCATTTTAACTGATAGAGTGAATGATTCCTTGTTATCTATCTCAGGTGTGATGTTGTACCACCATAAGGTAGTTAGCCTTTTAATAGTTCCTAAGATCTGGTTTGAAACATTTGGTGTCTGGTGGTTTGCCTGAAAGTCTCAAATCTCAGAAAACTTCATCCATGGTAATTTAGGTAGTTCCTATTGCTTTAACCTGCCTTTTAATGATAGTGCAGTAAATCAGTTTTCATTCTGGCCATAAATTGTCTGTATTTGTACTTATTTTGGTTTGTTTTTTACTATTTGTATTTTGTATTTTAATATTTTAATTCTTTCTAAGACTGCTTGGTGCTTAAGCACTTAATAAAATTAAGCTGAAGAAAGCTATGGGTGTCTGCATGATGCACATTCTTGATATGACCATGTATGGCTGTGAAATACCTCATTGCTAATGTTTAAAAGAAGTCTGTTGTGCATTGAAACTGGATAAGACAGTGACATTATTATCAAATAGTACCTACAAAAGGCAACTTGTTATAATGTCAATCTCATTCGAAAGAATTATACTGTAGTAACTAATGCAAACCTAGTCAATTAGTGTTGGATTGTTTTCAATCCCCCAAACTTCTATATACTAATTGTAGGGTTGCACAACACATATCTTATAGTGATAATTTCTTCATTTCTGTGCTGTCTTGTGCTTCCAGTTTTTTTATCTGTGTTACTACTTTCAAACTCACAACAAGGGTGTCTAACTTTGAACGTGGTGTGTGTGCGTGTGTGTGTGTGTATGTGTGTGTGTGTGTGTGTGTGTGTGTGTGTGTGTGTGTGTGTGTGTGTGTGTGTGTGTGTGTGTGTGTGTGTGTGTGTGGGAGTGTGTGTGTGTGTTTGGGAGTGTGTGTGGGAGTGTGTGTGTGTGTATACATATATATATATATATATATATATATATATATATATATATATATATATATATATATAGATATGGTTTCACTTCATATTGCTGAAATGCTGAAATATTGAATTTCAGCATTTCAACAGTATAAAGCTGAAACCATCACAACACCGACACTTACCACAACATCGAACACACAGCATACCGCGCACAACACACAAACCATAACACCCACACCACAAAACAATTAAATACAACAAAACACACAGACACACACCTACACTACACTACACAAATGCAGGGGGCAGGCCCCCTGCACCCCCCAAACCCCCCTACTTATATATACTGACTCAGAGATCGCACAAACAGTAAAAAAAAAATAATCACACACAGCCAACACACACACTCATACCTCCACCTCCCTACCCTAACCCACTCATACAAGTTACAAAAACACTCACTCACCTTAAACTGCAGACACCAACCCAGCCAAACACTTCCATAAGATAATGTAAATGCATAAGCGCGTATTCGACATAGTCCTACTTGTGCTTATGCACTTTCGCTATTTTGAAGTTTCGGCTTCATGGACACGAATTGCTGAAATTTGATATTTGAGCAATTCATGATTATGAAGTGAAACTATATATATCCATAAAACTTTTTGGACATGAAAGAAAAATCACTTCACTTCGTGTAGTAGCTTTGAAATCTTTTAATCCAGCAGTTGAAATATTTTAATCCAGCAGTAAAAAACGTCCACCAAGACAACAGTAAGAAAACTAGAAATAAATTTGAAATAAAATGGAACACTTGTATTTAAGCGCTTTCGTTCATTGTCAGGTTTTACAGTTATTTAACAGTCAAACTTCTTCAGAAATACAAAGGTTATCAACTGAACACTGTTTAAATAAAAGCTGCTTCATAATTAATTCTTTATGCAAAGAAGGGGAGGGGAAAGAATTCTCACTAACGAATTCACCTAAGGATGCATTTTACATTAGGATTACCATTAAGCCCAGGGGGCGTGTCAGTTTGCAGTATAACCTGCCATCTAAGCTCCTAAATTTCTAGCTGGGTGTTCCCATCTCCGTAGATCAAAGAAACACTGTCTAACACTAGAAATTTAAAAGTGGAGCAGGAAGGGTTGGTTAGCTTGTGTAGCTAGAGCATTCTTTTCATCACTTTTTCTTATGGCCTGGTAATGCTCCTTGATTCTATCACTGAGCTTCCTAATAGTTTTGCCAACATAGAACGCCCCACAGTGACTGCAAACAGCAATGTATACTATGCAAGTTGAATTACAATCAAATGTGTTTGAAAAATGAATTTCTTGTCTAGGAGTGTGTAAGATAAAACAGTCTCCACTTTAATGTACTGGCAGCAAACACATTTCCCACAACAAAACATACCAACTGAAAGGGGGAGGTGTGATTAAATTTCTCTAACCATCTAGATCAAATACTGATTTGAGACTCTGGGATCTTTTGTAACTGAAAGATGGAGCGGGACCTAGTGCCTTGCCTTTCTCTTGGCAACTGGAGATAATATCCCAGTTCCTAGAAACTGTCCAAATAGATTCTGCATCAACTGAAATTGGGAGGGGAAAATGCAGGCTGTCACTGGAAGATGAAACTGGGTTTGGACAAAAGCCTTTTGATAAAATAGGGGGGTATTTGTTGTGTCTATTCACTGCAACTTCCTCCAACATGGTGTCCACTAAGTGTGCTGGGTAGTGTTTATCTGTGAGTAACTGTTTAAAAAAGAGGCTTTCTTTTGTGAAACATTCATCTTCATTAACAATGCGGCTAAGGCATACGAATTGCCCTTTGACTATGTTCATTTTCATAAAAAAGGGGTGTTGATGGCCAAAATCCAAATAGTTATTGCAGAAGGTAGTTTTTCTGCGGATGGTTGAAGAAAATTTGTTAGTGTGCAGGTCAATGGAGAGGCTCACATCTAAGAAGTGGACAGTTTCTCCCTTACCTGAAAGGGTAAAGTCTAAAAAATAAATACTGCTATTAACTTTGTCTAAGAACACATCAAGCTCACCTGGGGGCCCTGTCCAAAGGAAAAAGATGTCATCTATATAATGTTTATATAGAAAGACATATTCAAAACCATCTAGTTTGGTAAGCACATCTGCTTCCCAGGAACTCAAAACTAGGTTGGCATAAGGACAGGGCCATCTTTGTCCCCATAGCTACTCCCTGTACTTGCTGATAGATGGTACCGTTGAAAGAAAATAAATTGTTTTCCAACACT
Organism: Protopterus annectens; assembly: GCF_019279795.1. Lineage (NCBI taxonomy): Eukaryota > Metazoa > Chordata > Ceratodontiformes > Protopteridae > Protopterus > Protopterus annectens. Next base: position 1,256,038,711 of record NC_056739.1, read on the forward strand.
AATTTCAAAAGTGCTAACAGAACTAGGACTCTATGAGGGGGAGTATTAGTGTGCTTGGCAAGGCAATCTCCCACCATAAGTAAGTCCCTTTGATGTGGGATGCTGGAATAGAGGTCCACAATGTCCAGGGTGACCAATGTACAGTGACCAGTCAAAGGAGGGCAATTATGGACCTGATTCAAGAATTTCCAGGAATCTTTTAAGTAGAACTGGGAGGCCTGAACTAGCGGGTTTAGGAAAAAATCTAAGAGAGCTGATATGTTTTCAGTCTTGGACTTATTTGACGACACAATATGCCTAAGAGGTGTATCTTTTGGATCTTTATGTGTTTTGGGAATCCCAAACATTCTACCTACTAATGGGGGCTTCAACTCCATAAATTCCAACTCACAGTCTGAAATAAGCTCTTTATGATAGAGCTTGGTAAGAGTGTTGTCAATCCTACAAAAGCTTTCCGTAACAAAATCAGAGGAAACAGTTTTGTAGTTTTCACTGTTGGAAAGGACTTCTTCCATTTTGCTAACATAAGAGCAGTTGTCCATAATGACTAAACCTGCTCCCTTGTCTGCCTTTATAACCCTGATGTCTGGATTAGCTTGGATACTTTTGAGGGCTGTCTTTTCTTTAACAGAAAGGTTAAATCTCTTAGTGGGTGGCTTTTTCTCAAGGTGTGCTCTTACTTCTTTCTCACACATTTTAGAAAAAATATTTAATGTGGGATTAAGGGGGGATTGAAAGTACTTTTTCTTCTAGGGAAAGAGTCACGACCATCATCAGAATCAGAATCCAAACTGTCAGGGAAAGGGAGGGAACGGGAGGCATTGGAAGTAACAACCTGGTCTCCTAGTCAACTCCTGGTCACCTAGTGTGGAAAAAAAACATTTGTGTAAAAAACATCATCAGCTTGTATAACAACAGATTGACTAAAACATAAATTATTATTTTTAATGCCTTGCTTTAAATTAAGCTTTCTACAATAAAACTTTAATTTTAGCACCACATTAGTCACTGAAGCCCTCTGTGAGGGAATAAAGTTCAGTCCCTTTCACAAAACTGCTAAACTGTCATCATCCAACACCAAATCCATAAGGTTGAAAATGTCAAGGGCAGGAGACGGAACGGGAGAGCAGGAAACCATTACCATCATCTCAATCTTAGGGGTCTCCCTCTGCTTCTCCCTCTCGTGCTCCCTCTTCCTCTCCCCCTTTCCCTGACTGTCTCTGAAAACAGCTGAGTGGTCTCCAGACCTGGATATAAAATGGTTTGATGTAATGAAAGGAACTGGTTGTCAAATGTTTTTGCTGCCATTAGATTATCACTCTCATTCTGTGATTCAGAATTGTGTCACTTAAACATGTCAAATCACTATGCCAGTGAAATTATGACACTTGCGAACACAATTTCCACTCATAGTCTTGTCTCAAACCTTTCTGATTTAGCATTTGCTTGAGAGTCACCTTCAGGGACTTGCAGGGCCACCCATGCACATATACTTTAGTGACCCAATAGTAAAGCTGACCAGCAGCATTCTGAATTACTCTGAGGAGTAGATATTTGTATATCACATTTTTGCATGAATTTCCACATTGCAGACTACATGTATGCTTCTATGTATTTGCCCTTACAAGAGATATTTTGCCTGTGAATCACAATGAACCTTTTCCTTCCTTTCATGGCATGCAGTTTTGTTTGTGACTTGGGTAAGGGGTTTACACGTCCATCCATGTGTGAATAAATGACCAATTCCCTGAAAGTGTGTTCTTTCCCTAAGTAGCTCATATAATAGCATTTGTGGCACAGCATTTATGCACACACATGTTTTATGGGTATATATGCATTCATGTGTTTGTATGTGTACCTGTGTGTGCATTTCTGCCACAGCATTTTTGCACACATGTTATGTGTGCATGTATGCATCCATGTATGTCTGTGTATATTTGTAAATGTGTGTGTGTGTGTGTGTGTGTGTGTGTGTGTGTGTGTGTGTGTGTGTGTGTATTCTCTGACATACAGTGATCTTAAACTTGGTATGCATAAGAAGTAGTGGTGTAGGGGCACATTCACTCATTTTGTAGGTTGCTTGGGGTTTTACTTTAGTGGAATATCAGTAAAATTTCAAATACACTATTTTTGTATTTGGACTTGTGGGACCCATAGTTTTGGTCTGGCACATTTAGTAAAGCAAATTTTAGGGGGACAGGAAAACTTCAAAGGGAGATGCAAATGTCTATACAAGAGATGCAGGGACTGCATGAAGGAAAACCCTGGGACAACTGGACATGACTGTCAAATAAGGTAGAAGAGTGACAATATATACACAGAAGTGGCAGCAGCTGACATGACACGCCAGCCCCATGTAAAATGGGGGATTTTGACACACAGACCCATACCTTACATATGTATGTGGTTTTCAGTATATCTATGCATATATGCATATTTATATAGCTATGTGTATTTTATAACATGTATATTTACTATACAATATAAATATGTGTGTGTGTGTGTGTGTGTGTATATGTATATAAATATATATATATATATATATATATATATATATATATATATATATATATATATTTATGTACATTCACAATTGTATATTAACTTTGCATATAGATGACAGATAGATATGACAACGGGAAGGCAACTGGAGCATAGACTCAGTTTGATTCCTCCTGCATATGTCTGCATGTGTTTCTTCGGTGACATAAATGACTTTACACTAAGCCCCATGAAGATACTCCTTACTTTTAAAAGTCTGCCTTCAGTATGCAGCTGTGGTTGGGCCACCAGGATCATAAGATTGACCCTGACCCCTACCAGGCTGCTTTACTATAGCCTTCCATTCTCTAGAGACCAGCACTGGAAGCTAATATTTCGCGGCTGCCATTCCAAAGGCAAAAGTCAGAAATTTAAGAGCCTTCACTTAATAAATAACATTCCATGGCTATTCAGAGTGATGATGGCTCATTTTACATGGAGAATGGATAGTGGTTTCTTTTGGCAAAGGCAGCTTTAAGAGTCTGCAGTGATGAAGGAAAACCAGGAATGTTGATTAAATAGTACTGGAGTCTGCAACAATTGAAGCAGAAATTCTGTATCAACTGCAAATACAGTTATGACGGAATAATCAAAACAAGAAAACAGAAGCTCATAATGTCTGCAAGTTCTGTGGCAAAAGAACTCCTCAAGAGAATGAAGAACGTCATGCTAAGAGAATTTCTGGAAGGCAGGGTATAATAAAAATCCTGCTGAGAACAACCTCAAGTTGCTCTTTGATTTTTTTTTTTTTTTACCAGTTTAAACAGTATTTTATTTGATGAAAATCTCTTTTTACTCAATTAAGTCACCAGGAAACAGGAATTATATTTTGCCTTTTCATTTAATGTGTTCCTGAAATAAACATAAGTAATCAATAAATAGAGAAGTGCCATTTAGCCTGCTGTTTTACATTAAGGGAAACATTTTTTGGCAACAATATTCAATTCCTGCTGAGCCGAAAGGGTGCTAACTATTTGACACTATACTGAAGTGTAGAAGCACAGACTTAATATGTTATATTAAAATAACCATAACTCTGAGAAAATATAGTTTACTTTCTCTCTGCAAGCAATCTTAGTGTTTGAATGTTGATATAATAACTGTTGTTTTTTGTTATTCATAGATTATTCTGAGCAGGGCCCAATAGATATATTAACTGGTATTGTTTTAGGTGGATTAAGTTGCTATTATCACTTTAAGAGCTTTTCAAAGCTTATCTCCAGCTGCTAATATGGCAGAATTGTTGTCAAGGTAAGCATTTCAGCTGTAAGTCAAAAACACATAAAAAGACTACATTTTTAAATAATGGGGTGCTGTGTGTGTGTGTGGGGGGGGGGGGGGCAGAATGCCATGGCGATAGTAAGCAGCAGCTTCTGGAAGTGTTAGAGCCAGCAGATGAGAAGGCCAAGCCATGTATGTGATACATGAGGTTGTGCCTGTAAGTGAGCTGGAATTTCATTATGATTGTTGTGTTTTGATTGTGACATTATAGTTATTATGTGTGGTATTAAATTAATTATTATGATTATTAAAACAGAAGCAAAACAAATTCCCCATACCGGTTAAGGGAAGAAAGGCTGTGGGATGTCCTGGTCTCATAACCAGTATCTGATGGTGTATGGATGAGGGAAAACACATGTCACATGCCCAAGGTCAGGGATCAGGCCATAGAAACTCCTCTTGCATCTGTAAGCTCTGCATCATGAATAAGGCAGGTAAAATGGGGGTTTCACTGTTATATAGTTCACTAGCCTGGGAACATTTAACGTTTGTCTATAAACTGTGGACATACTCATCCTTAAAGGGATGAAGCCAGGCCCTTGGTTCACTAGGACACGGGCAGGCCCCCCTCCTCCCCAGAGCAAGTGGATAGAAGAGAGTAGAGTACAAAATACCCTCACATCTGCCTGTACTGTGACTCCATCTGGCCAGTTCTCACTCTATATATCGGGGGACCCCTACTTTATGGGGACTGAATGGACTGGAGACCTATGGGAGATAGGCTAATGAATGAGAGGGAAGGGGGAAAAGATATCAAAAAAAGCATTTGTCATACAAAAAGCTAATGCCAACTGAACTTTTTAGAAAACTAAAATTCAGTTACGTTATTTCTTTATATACTAAAATTCTGGCTACTGTCATAGCAGCAAAATTTAAAACAATTGCTTTCAGTATTAAATCCCCAGTTCAGTTGGCGTTAATGCCTTACAAGCACTCTCAAGTTAACATCGCAAAGCCCATGTTAGACTTGATTCAAAAGCATTACAATCATTATATCATTTATAAATCATCGGATTTTGACTGTTGTCCCTTAACAATGATTATGAAAAATCTCAACTTGTATCCTTTCTTCTTAGAGCCATTTTCAACAAGCAATTGTTTCATTCTGTTTTAAGTAACAGTAGTAATCTTCTGCCCATTAGTAGTCAACAGAGTCTCATTACTAGTTTAGTAGATGTATTGTCCTACAGTTAATTTCTTATAAACCTCACTTAACCAAATCTATAATATTTCTCTAATCTCGTATGTTCCCAATGGAATACTAAAGTAAAAGAAATATGAAATTAGGTCCAAAATGAGTAAAACATTTAGGAACCCTTATGACCCAAACTTTTCCTTGAATCAGTTGTAATATAAAATCATGGACAAAGTAAAATCATATTTAGGCAGAGAGCTAAGCTTAACTTCAACACTTGGACTATTAAGCACTTCAATTATTAAAGTGAACATTTTCATTAAAAAATCTTTTACATAATAAGCAACACCTTCTATTATATTCCTCAGATACCTTACAAAAATTAACAACTTACTTAACTTTTTCATCTAGAAATATAGGAAGCCAAGAATTAGCTAAGGGATAGCATTGTGTCACAGTAGATGACACTGCTGCCTCCCGGAGTCAAAGTGTTTTATTGTCCTGTTCACTTCCTGGTTGGGAGTTCCTTCAATGCAGAGTCTGCATAACCTCCTCATGTACCCTGAGTAAAGATTGAGTACTTCGGTTTCCACTGATGTACTAAACATGCCGTAGGTGATTCTGTAAGCCTGACAGTGCAGAAGATTAAGGCTCAGAGCTGTTAATGAGTTGTTTTCTGTAGTCGAGGGTACATGGTTTGAGCCCTCCCACCACCATTGACCTACTGTGTGACACTGAACAGACAATGCTTTCAGATCACCCTTTCAAAGGAACACATGGACTTACTCATTTAACAAATGTGTAGAAAAAAACTCCATATTGTAAATAAATAGCATCCGGTGACTGAGCGGGTGAGTGTGTGCATGTGTATGTGTCTGTCCATGTATATATGTATGTGTGTGTATATACGTGTGTCCTCCTCCTTTAGTGATATCCTAACCAGGATTAGTTTCTCTACGTCACACTTACTGACTGCCTGGATATGTTCTAGTAGTCATACAATAATGAACTAGCTAATATGGGTGTTGAAGAATAAATAAATGAACTAGAGCCTGTAAATGAACTCTTCCTAATCAACAGCCCTTAAGGCCAAATACAACATCAAACATACTTGTCATAGGTGACTCCATAGTCAGACACACTGACGTCCCACTCACCAGGCTGAACAAGGAGAGGGTCACAGTAAGCTGCCTATCGGGTGCTAGAATCTGCCACATAACACAAGCACTCGGGTCACTCCACGGCAAGTACAAATATGACACAGTCATTGTCCATGCTGGTGTGAACGACCTGAGACGTACCTCCCTGGACTACATGAAAAGAGACATAGAGGAGCTCTCTGATTATGTAGCCCAGGCAGGTATGACCCTAACCCTGAGCAGTATCCTTCCTTCACCAAGAATGATGCCACAATATAGAGACAAGATGATCAGCTTTAACAATTGGCTTAATGTCTGGTGTCATTCAAAGGGGATCCAGTGTCTGTCTGCCTGGGATGACATGCTTGACAAGCCACGCTGCCATAAGGGATGGCTTGCACCTGTCACCCTGGGATTCCGGATATTGGCTAAGGCTCTTGCCACCCCATAGTGCCTTTTTAGGCAAGGCTCAAATTCTAAACCTACCACCCTAGAAAACAAAAATGGGAAGAAACTGAGGGTAATGCTGCTCAATGCCAGAAGTCTAAATCTCAAAATGCACGCACTCGAGGCCCTTCTCAGTATGGAGAACATCGATGTCTGTGCTGTAACTGAAACCTGGTTCAAGGCTCCTGAGAGCACCCGGCACTATTAGGTTTTACCTCATATCATGCGTTCCGCCCCAAAACCCGGACCACACCACAAAAGGAGGGTGTATCCATATTCATAAAGGATACCCACACCTCCAGGTTGGTGGCAACGCACAAGCTTCGGAAACCATCCAGGTGCAACTAACCATAGGCAAAACTGCTCTACAAATTGTAGCATGCTACAGGCCACTCTCTCAAACTCAGGAACCCCACACAGCCTTCCTGAAGACACTGGAGGGTATAAATGTATCTCCAAACACCATCATATTGGGTGACTTCAACTACCCGAATATAGACTGGGAACATTACTCAAGCCCTAACTTTCTAGCCCAACGGTTCCTGGAGTTCATAAATTCAAATGCCATGGAACAGCTAGTCACTGTTCCCACGAGAGGAGAAAATATACTAGATGTCATTGTCACAAACATGGGGACAAAATGCTCCACACCAGAAGTATATCCCTCATTGGTGAGATCTGATCATAAACTAATCTCACTGGAAATCCACATCCGCCCCCACCCCCAACAAAAGACCATAGTGAAGAACTTCTCTAAAGCAAACTTCACACTACTCAAGACTGGTGTGGTATCCTTCAAGGCCCCTGAGCCAGAGGAAACCACAATCCAAGCTGCGGAAGCCCTTACAAATGCCTTCTATGAACACCTCCAGGACTGCATGGATCAGGCAATCCCAAATAAAACCAAGACTCTTTCCACAAAGGGCAAACGTCCAGTCTGGTGGACCCCAGCCATTAACAAACTTTACAATAAGAGGAGAAAGCTATTACATGATAGAACAAAATCCATAAAAGGGAAGTCACCCTTGATCATTATTAGTAAAAAATTACGAGCACACATAAAATCAACTAAGGCCAATTTTGAGAGAAAAATTGCCATGGATTCAAAGGACAATCATAAGGCCTTTTTCATCTATGTTAGGAACCTGGGTGGAAACTCCCAGATATGCTCAGAATTAGTCCAAAATGATACAAAAATCACTGAACCCACAGACATTGCCAACATACTGGCAGACAGGTTCAGTGCAAACTTCACCCCCCTCTCCCCCCCTAAAGGAGAGATAATTATCCCAGCCGAGTGTAGCCTCCCGGACATCTCAAATGCGCAGGTGAAAGCTGCTCTCTCTAAAGCTAAAAACACAGCATCAATGGGACCGGATGGTGTCCCCAGCTGTGTGCTACACGAGCTAAATGAGGAATTAACCCCGTACATAAGGCAGCTGTTTAATCTCAGCCTTACCATAGGATACGTGCCCAAGGAGTGGCGTACGGCAACTGTGGTCCCACTCCACAAAGGCGGCGCCTCTACGGACCCTGGTAATTACCGCCCCATAAGCTTAACAAGTCTAGTCTGCAAAGCTATGGAGAGGATCATAATGGAGCTCATAAACAAAGATATAGGGGACTTGCAGACATTGGACCCGACCCAGTTTGGCTTTGTCAAGGGAAGATCATGCCTTTTGAACTTGGTCGACTTCTTCGAAACAGTCACCAAGGCCATTGATGAGGGAAAGGCAGTCCATACAGCCTACCTTGACCTTGCAAAGGCTTTCGACACAATACCCCACTCGGGTATTGTAGAAAAACTTACCAGCTTAAATGTAAACCCATATGTCACAAGATGGGTTGCAAACTGGCTTAAGGACAGAACCCACAGGGTTAGACTTGCTGGCGCTGTGTCAGACTCCAAGCCAGTCACAAGTGGTGTCCCACAGGGCTCGGTCCTTGGCCCCTATTGTTTGGCATCTACTTCTCAGAAGTACAGGCCAGCATGGGAGGACTTTGGCTGACAAAGTTTGCAGGCGACTGCAAACTGGGCCATAGTGGAAAGTGCATCGGACACGGATATCCTTCAGAAGGGACTCACGGAAACAGATAGCTGGTGCCAGAGCCATGGCCTGAAGTTAAACGCCAAAAAATGTATAGTCATACCCTTCGGGAAAAACAAGGTAACCCCAAGCTACCATATAGGTGGCAATCCACTAAGCACAGAAGAGGTTATCAGGGACCTGGGGACCCAGGTTGACAGTGGCCTTTCTTTGACACTCACATTGCTAAAGTGGTTAGAAAGACCTTCTACATTGCCCACCTGATCATGAAGGGATTCACATCCAGATCTAGTGAGGTCATTGTTCCCTGTACTCTTCACTTATCAGACCAATGATCGAGTACAATGCCCCATTCGGGATGTATCTCACCCGACATCTGCAGCAATTGGAGAGACCCCAAAAGTTCCTCACCAAAAGGATAAAGGGACTCCAAAATCTGTCATATGCTGCCAGATTGAAGAAACTCCAGCTCTACTCAGTCGCATACCGTCTGCTCAGAGGTGACATGTGCCTGACATACAAGGCCATGTCCAACCCGGAATTAATGGACATGCTCCACCTCAAAACATCCAAATCCACCAAAACCACTAGAGCAAGCGACTTAAACCTTAGCACGGATATAAATAGGACGTGCTGGAGGGATAGATTTATCACTCAGAGACTCCCTATGCTGTGGAATAAAATCCCGGTCCATGTGAGGCAGAGCACCTCGCTGACTCTGTTCAAGAGAAATCTAGACCTGTGGATGGGAGATCGTAGGTTTACCCCGGGAATCATCTCTGTGTCACTGCTGGACAGAGGCACAACAAACTAATGGGCACAGTATTTTTTCATATAAGGGGTGGCGTAAGCCACAAAAATTTGGGCTAGGCTTATAAATGCCTTAGGGCAGATAGCCTAGTATAAACCTATGAACCTATGAACCTATGAACTTGGGGCTTTCAAAATTCCAGATTTCAGGAAATGTTTCTTAATTGCTCACTTTGTTAAGCTTCACGTGTAGTGACTGCAACAATTGCTAACATCCACTATGGTCCAAGACCTTTGATTTTATATGTATAGAATTGAAATTAGACCCTATGTGCCAAGAACAAAATTAAAAAATGGAAAAATTGACTTTAAAAGAAGGTTGAAAGCTGACAGTTTATTAAAATATAACATCCAAAAATAAGCACTTTTGTCCCATAGTTAGAGACTTCATCAGATATGCAAACAACTTCAGTCGCATTATAAATGCCTTTACAAAATTCTACCCCTCCTAAATTGACTAATTAAATAAAATAGTGTATCTTGTCCTTAACAGTTGTACCTAAAAGATGCCAGACTTCTCCACTCTGTTTTCATCTTTTTTTATAAAACTAACAATGCCAGTAAATGGCTAAAAAAAGTAGTATTAATAGAGAACTTGTATTGTCTCAGACATCTGCATATAATTAAAGTTTATTACTCATCTCCGACATTATTTATTTGCCATTAATCTTCAAACTACCTATACTGGTTGTATTTCATTGTGTTGTTGTCCATGCACTCTGAACTATCAAATACATTTTGGAGAAGCTGCTCCTTGACTCTAGATTTTCTCATTTTGTTAAGAATTGAGGGTGGCCAGCTTATATCCTGTAGTAGTTTCTGGTAAAGAGAATTTCTGTAATGTCCAGAACTTGATCCGTATCCCAATACAGCCCAACCTCATATAGAAATTATACAGTAATTCTTCTCTTATTTGTTACTTTCTTTCCATAGTTTGGTGTAAATATAGGTTTTATTTTTACCCATGTACAATCCACCCAGTACCTCCCCTGCCTTGTTCCTCATTCCTCTAAACCAGGTCCATTCTGTTCACCTGACTGGGGACAGAACCCTATTCGTCCATTCACTACCAGATGAGAAAGTCAGGTGTGGATGAGCAGGCTATCCTTCAAATTATGTGGACCCCTTCTCAATTCTTACCATTGTATGAGGATGATGGTGACTCATGTATTTGTTGCTGCTTTAGGATGGTCCGATGTATGCTTTTCCAGCACATGGACATCTACCTGGCTTTCATACAGCAAGAAGTCACACTGTCTCTGTAGCTACTCCTGACATTCCCTAACACTCCTGCAGTGGCCCCTAGTGCAGCAGATCTAGACTGCCCCCCCTGTAAAGGTGGAGGAGAGTCAGTGTCATGCATTCACTCTCATCCTCTCTGTCTCCAACCCCACAAGCCAATTAAACTGTGGTCATCTGGCTCATCATAAGGGCTTTATCCATCTATGTCACATGGTCAGGGCAGGCTAAATGCAGTAGTAAAGCCCTAATGCCAAAAGAAAAAAAAATCAATATTAAATAAGTGAAGGCATGGCATAAGTATTAAATGAAACATCTTTTATGAAACCATGCTGCACACAATTCATGATGGAAAACAATGTGTACATGATCCCATGCCAAATTTGCTTACTTCAGGATATTCATTACTCCAATTTGTCAGTTTTATAATCCCATATTTTAGGACTCTGACGTTATCTGACATATGTAAGATAAGATGTTAATCAGTCTTACCAAATGTGAATTACTGTACTCTAAATTCCACTGGTCCATCCTTCACTTAAAAAATTGTCTCTCACATTTGAGGACACAAAATATCTTCTGGTAGTATAAATGCCTTTGAAATATTATATGACGTGCTACCGGATTGTTAGAGATATACCGTCATACAAAGACTGTCTTGCTACTCACCAAGTCTGTTTATAATAGCTGAGATTACACATGGATTCAAAAAACTCTTTCCAGACACTTATAAAGTTTAAAAAATACTGTGGTTGGTGTTTACATCTAGTTATTAGACTTATGTTTATGATTGTGATGTAACTGTACCATCAATGTTAGCAGTATACACTGTGAATTTACTGCCTATTTGAATTTGAAACAGACTATACTGGGTCTAATACAAATGCTCACATACCATTAGCACATGACACACTTCCCTGCTACACACTCTGGTATTGGCAAGTGCCCTAACTCCTACTACCCCGATTCCTGTGCACTACCACTAAGCTAACAATCCCTGACTGAACCCTGACCCTAACCCTAAAAACAACTCCTGTTTGCTCCCTAAAGTCAACTCTAAGCCAATCCCTAATTGCTCCTTAACCCTAATTAATAGCCATCTCCCAATTGCTCCCAAAACCTAAAATCCCCATTACCTCTTTAATCCTAAAGCCCCCCTCCCAGTTCCTCAACCACGTACCAGTTTCATGACAAAATCTTGATGGCATGTGATTGTCATGGCAGCTGCATCCTTGAACTCACATTTGTGTTCATCTACTGCTTGGTCAGGTGGGCAGAGGGGAAACAACTGTTTGAGCCCATGGTTAGAGTCCATAGATTTCAAGGAGCTAGGGTTTAAGCTGAAAGGGTTCCAGCTATACTATGCCAGAACTGATATATGTTTATTTAAGGGATACTTTATTTAGAATACCTCTTTTCCTATCTGTGTTAGATTAGTCAATACTAACACCTGACATACTATAAATGTCTTGTTTTTAATATATTTTCAATGTAAGTCAAAGTTAATAAAATGAAAAGTGTAATGATCAAGAAAAGTTCTCAATTTTGTTTGCTTTATTCATCTGTTACATTTACTTGCATATGTTCATAGATTCATCTTCTATGTTTATTAGTAGCATGTACAGTCAAGAAAATACTTTTTCAATACATTTTACAATAAGCTATTTTGTATTGCTTAGTAATAATGTAAAACATTTACTTGTGACAATCATTCATGGAGCCTTTTTAATAAACATAGCTGTGGATTTTTAATTGCAATATCATTATAGAAAAGCATATCAGAAAAAAAACAAAGAAAAGAAAAAAATGCAGTATATTTACCACACATCCAGGTGAAGTCATGGATGTAAATTACAACTAAAATACACTGCAGCATTTAATACCAACTGTTGAGGGCAATAATATGTTTGTCAACACGTACCTTTGTAATGTTCATTACTAATTTTCCAGAGCTCCAGAAAACAAGGCAGATGTTGTTTTAGTTATATTAGTTTACATCAAAACAAAACCTGTACAATAGTTAAACACTAACTTGCTATGGTGGTCGGGAATTACTGGCCATAAATGTAAGACAGAAAAGTAAACAAGAGAGATTTGTTAGGGAAGATGCTAATTACAAACACACTCAAATAAATTTAAAGCCAAACTGAAACAGTATATTGCCTTTCTGTTGGGGTAAGATATTCCTTGTGTAATACAAACTGTTCTAATAGTTTTTAAGGGATATGTCACTCTGGTTACATATCTGGCATCCATTTTGATTCTTGTAGATTGTGAATGGAAGGTTTTGATTCTGTAGAGACAGCCTATAATCTAAATATATATGTTTTGCATTAGGCCCATCCACAGGTAGAATTTATCAGCATTAAAACTAAATGTTTACAGTTGCTTTGATTTTTGACAATTCATATTGAGGACTGCAGAAAATAATGCCTTTTGTGTTGGGTATACTAAGAAATAAAATAAAAAGGTCAAAATAAATTCATGGATTTTTCTGGATAATCTAGTACTTAAGATGGTGAATATTTCAATTGAGATTCACAGCATCATTCTCTTTTAATTTAAAATGGCATGTTAATTATGGAAAATAGGAATGTTGTACAGCCACTTTTAATGTTGTGGATGCACTGAGTTCCTCAGGAAGTATTTCTTTGAAGTAGTCAGTCCAATCTGATAGTTACCTATGAAGTCCACACCTTGCTAGGTCAATGACCAAGGAGAGTTCTGACTAGTCTGTACAATGCACCTTCTTGTAATACTGGATGAGAACTCATAGTTGACTCAGGACTGTGACCTTTCTTAGTGCCATTTTGAGATTTTTAACAGAAGTGAGTTGCTGTTTATCTTGTATCTGAATTTATACTCCAGCCAGTTTTGGGAGTTATTTTTGATTTATCACTAAGGAATTATACAATACTGAGAGGGCCCGCTCCTGGCACTTTACCTTAAATATTCTAATTAGACATGTTTTATTATCCTCATCTACCATCCATGTGATAGTTTGAGGAATTTCCTTCAAGATGTTAAGAGAATTTTTTTGCTTTCTCACTGTTGGGAGTCCTGAACTTTTTATTAATTTACTTCAGTATCTGGGTTGATGATGAGACCATGGCGTTAGCTCATGAATTCTTTCTCATGGCATTGTTCAAGTAGTTATCTCTGTCATTATTATTAAGGATGTACTCTTGACCTGGTGTCTCTACCTCTGACTTCATTGTGGAACCCATGTCATGGATGGCCTCCCTGTCTGTTTAGCAGTCATTTCTTCCTGACAATAGCCTCCAATGTTAAAGTGTTGGAATGCAGACATTTACAAGCTTTAGTCACTGACCAATTTACTTCTGCCTTTTACCATTTTTTTCGGTGCTGACTACAGACTGAGGAGAGTAGCTGCTTACAGTTTATAATATACACCGTTATGTCCTCCTTTGGTTTTGCCTGCCCACTTTCTTTGTGTCATGTTCACTTTACCCCATGACAGCCCTGCTTTGATGCTCAGATCTATTAGCTTAGGAGATCAGGACAGAGATGTGAGCATAACTGGGGATGGACCACCTTCTGTAACTCTTTGGTGCCAAACCCATTGGGCTTGATGAGTACTGTGGTGCCTGTTCAGCAGACATTTCTTGTACAATTACAGTATTCCTAAAAGAGATAAGAGATCTCTGCTCCATGAAACTGACCAACAATGCTCTTTTGTGTGGTTGAGACCCTGAGTAACCCAACATCTCTCTCTACTTAGAGTGTTTTCATTAGATGATTATGAACTGGCTGCTTGGTTCTTTGCAGCTAGACTAACTTCACTGAATTCAATCAAGGTCATATGGTAAGCTCAATGAAAGCTTAGGGTGCTTGTGAAGAAACACTTTCTCGGAAATGATGTGAGTTTCAGCTGCATAATTAACAATGAGTGCTATTACAATGTTTTCAGGGATGCAGCATGGTACATGCAGCTTGGAACAATGATCTAAAAAGCTGACCTTTGTATGTCTTTGAAATGCTGCATACTTTAATGTAGAAATTGTTTTCTTCTTTGAATGATGGTGTCTTATCATTTATTTTAAAGGACAACTTGTTGACCCTTATCTTGAAGACTAATTTAGATCTTGAAACCTTGATTACTACCTCAGCTCTATCCTTGCATTTATTGGTAGAGCCATTAAGAGCAAAGGCTGCTTACTCACAATTTGATTCTACTTTAGAGGTATAATAAAAGCTCATGATTCATTCCAGTTGTGTTTTTGCAATAGACACAGCACTGCGGTGGCTCTAACATGAGTCTTTAATGATTCCTTAATAAACAGGAGTGGTAGTATTAACCTGTATAGACCCTCTTTGATCTCTGTTCAACAGTTGATAAAGGAGGCCATGAAATTATTTTGAACCATTTCTAGACTGGTGGTTTTGCTACTGACAGTGTCATAAAAAAGTTTGTCTACTGTACTCCTTTCATTATACACCCAGATAACATTATTTGGGATCATTACCTCATCCTGTTACTGTGCTGTCTGTTGTCCCACAGGGCCCAGAGGCCCTTTGTTTTCTGAATATATATATTTTTGGGATTTCTTATTAGGGAGGAAAAGTCTCTATTATTGCTATTATGCTGATGACATGCAGAGAAATAGCCTATTCTTCCTTTAGCATGAGATATGTATTAGTGATTCACATAGTAAAGACTTGAACTGCTTTCAGACTTGGAGGCCTAATAAAGACCTGCAGTTCAACATGTCAAAGACAGTTGGCCATGGCTGTTTCTGCTTCATTAAATAATTTCAATATCCCTACATTAACACCAACCATCATTCATTGGGGAGATAAGCTGGAAAGTACAGATTGACAGTTAGAAACCCGGTTGTCATCTGCTGTGAAGTAACAATGTTTGTAGTTAAGGAACTGTGTCCATATTAAATATCATCTACCCCACAAGACCTTTCTGTGGTTGTACATGTGTTGGTCTCTTCAAGTCTTGATTACTGTAACCTGCTGTACCTTTGGTTTTCTAACTAAGAACTAGAGAATTTGCAAATCTTTGCCTGGTTATTTTCAAGTACTTGCAACTGCGGTTCTGTAAAGACTGAGCTGTCTGCTAATTTAGTCTTGTATTACTTTTAAAGCTCTAGTGTTAATGCATTTACTTCTGTGTAATATAGGCCCCCTTTTCTAAAGAAGGCCTTGGCCCTGCTAAATCCTGACATTCCTTTATCCCAGGCTAGTTTTAAATTCAAAGGAATGCAGTTGGATACATATGGCACTCATTCTTTTGTCTTCTTGCACAAAATTGGTTTGGTAACATTCTTCCCCAGTGAATAAGGACAGGTAATGCTGACTGGTTTTAAAAAGTTCCTGAAATCACACCTCTTCATATTATTGCATGATTTACCATGTTTCTTTGTTTGAAGTTTAGCATTATTTCTTAACATGTTTTATTTATTGCAATGATTGATTATAAGCACCTTAATGAACATGTATCATGAGGTTATGAACCATCGTTAACCAGGGTGTAGCAAGCAGAATGGTAATGGTAAGTTATTTCAGTGAATTGAGAAAAAACAGTGATGTGTTCTAGTTGGGCACTCTGATGCAAAACGTTATGTGATAACTGGTGGTCTATCCGTTTAAGGGCTCCATATAGCACTTTAAATAATACTGGGTCTCTGAAAAGGACATTTGAGATGTGGACAGACTTGTTTTGTTTTTCAATTTGGCCTCAGCTGTGAGTGATTTCTTAATTTTGCAGAACATTATAACCCGTGTTTTGATTTTGGATATGATCTTGCAGATATTTTTACGGTACTTTTTTGTCATGATCTAGATCAAAACATACGCTGATGTTATACTCATTGACATGAGAGGTAGCTCCTTTTTTATAGCTAATATTTAAGAGCATCTCTGACACAGGTAACATTTTTTGACAAATGTAATACATGCCTTTTCTGAATTTTGGATGCAGTTAGTGTCAGTGGCACAGAACACTTGGCCCCTGCTTTGAAAGTGCTGAAGAACACCTTCCCTTCAAAGCTTTTGTGCTTTATTTCATATTTTAATAGGGTTCAGCTGGGATTTCTGATTTCCCCACACATTTTAGATATGCTTGCTGGGTGATGCTGCACTTTCTATAGATATGCATGTGAATTTGAATGTGTTGCTGTGCATGCAAACCTTAGGATGGACTGCTTTAGTATCTTCTGCTGGATTCTGCTTTGTACCTATTGTTTGTCCAGGTAGACTGCAGCCCTTACAACCCTTAATTGAATCAAACAGTTATAGATCATGGACATACGGATGGGTCTACGATCAGTGTATCACTACAATCACTATAAAGAACTGGAAGCAGGTTGGAGGTTGTCCTTTAAGAGGATGAGTGAAATGGAGTGTATTGAAAAAGACAGCCTTTGTCTGTATGCAGCCACATTGTATTCATGTACATATTAAAGAGAAAAGGTCCAAATATTCTGAGGAATTTAGAAGCAATGTTTGATGAAAAGGAGATGGTGGATTTGATGGATTGCCATTTAATTCCTTTTGTACTGTAGGGCATGCAGTCAATGAAACAAGTATATGTAGAGACAGTTATTCCCTCATTAGGAAATCTGTACAAAAGAACAGCATGACTAATTAGTCAAGCAGTGAGAACATAGTTTGTGATAGTTGGTGATAGCAGAATTCTGCTGGGAAAACTGGTATATTTGCATTCGGGCTTTAGGAGTAGAACTAACTGCTCATTTCATTGCAGTTGCAGTTCAGACAAGATAATCTGTTTAATAAGAATCCAGAAATGAAAACAGAAAAAAACTCCACTGAAAAGTAATAATTTTTGTACTGCTCTTAATACTCAGTTCATTAAAGTACGAAGAGTTTAGTCAAAGTTCAAAGCATGTGTGTGGTGATTATATTGAACATTGATTCAGGGCTCTCAAAAAAAAAGTCCACTTTCATGAAAATCAGATTGTCGTTCACAGAATGTAAATTGTATGGGATAGTCAAACAGACTTATATGAATGCAATAGTGCATTCGCTGTAGTGTGTTTGACAAACTGTACTGAGGTAGCGGTACAGTGGGATTGGAAATTCATCCATATCCCCACTGTAGTGCGTTCTCTGAGTTGGAATATATTATTAGTAGGGGGTGTGGGGGGGGGGGCGCAGTGATATATCATTTAGGAGTTTGATTTACATCAGCTCCTATACAGATATCGCGTGATGTTTTCAATGACAATGCCGACTCAAATGTGTCAATCATTTGGGACATTGTGACATGGTGAGATTCTGGTTTTGATGATTGTCTTCGATATTGTGAATGGAAATTATTTAGCGTTTCGCATATTGATAGTAAACCACTGTAGTTCTCTGTTTACCTACTAGTACTTTATCGCAATGCAGCATATTGACATATAGGCCTACATTACATAATTTTTGTTTGAGAATCAGCATCATGACACAGTACAAAATATATAAATAAAATGTGACAAATTCTGGATACTGTGTATTAATTTGAGTTGTATTTCCCACTGGTGTTCCCCAAGGTTCCATTCTTGGCCCTATGCTATTCAACATCTTTATCAATGATTTTCACTCTGCCATCCCTAATACTAAAATTGTACAATACGCAGACGACTCCACTTTAATCTGTTGTGCCACCAACCTCCCAGAACTTCTGTCATACACACAAACAGCTTTCTCCACCACTGAGAAGTGGATGCTCCAAAACCACCTTTCTCTAAATGCTAACAAATCCAAAATACTTCTCTTACCCCCCCTCAAAATCCTCCCCTCTCGACAAAAACTCATTCCAAATTAGAAGCCATAGTAATTCAACTATAGAAATTGTTCCCTATGCCAAACTACTTGGGGTCACTATTGATGAAAACCTAATATTTGACACCCATATTCAACTCAATATCAAGAAGACACATCAAAAGCTTGGCCTGCTATATAGAAACATTCACTATCTCTCTCCTTCTTCTAGACAAACACTTGCCACTACCTATCTTCTTCCCTCACTACTGTATGGCACCCCTCTATTAACTAATTTATCTGCCTCCCTTTCCTCAAAAATGGAAATTTGTTATAATAAAATTTATAAATTCGCCATCAAAGCCAAACACACCTCCCACCATTGCTCTGCCCTCTACTCACTAAACTGGCTAGAACTCCCCAACCTTCTAGACTACCTACAACTTAACACTGCCCATAGGCTATTATTTAACCCCTCCAAATGTCCTGCACTATCTAACATCCTACAACTTTACACCCCTAACAGGCCACTTAGATCTGCTCACCTAAACCTACTTAGTGTCCACACACCAAAGCGACCAGCCGGCCAACTCCTCCTATCCTTTTCCTTAGCCAAAAAATGGAATTCTCTACCTCCATCTTTACGAATGACTGAAAACCCTAACAACTTCAAAACCCTACTCCATTCCCACTTATTCTCGAAATAGGAAGTGCAACCACACTTTCCCCACCTAGCCTTCTACTCTCAACTAGTTAATAGTACCAAACCCAATAATGCTGCAGGCGATTGTCTTTTTTCCAACTCAGTTGGCAAAATGTGGAACAAACTTCCACTCAATATCTCATCTTTGTCCACTCTTCCACTCTTTAAAAAACAACTGAGAATCCATCTTAATAAACACTGGCTTTGCTCCTGTACCAACCCTGATTAACCTTTCTTCCTCCTTTCCTCTACCTCAATATTTCCTTCTCTCTATACTACATCCTGACTGATCCCCACTGACATAACATCCTTGTGGATATAACTTATCTCATATATACTATAAAAAAAATAAAAAATTTATGACATCAATATTAGTATGACTATGTATTATTTACACTACGTTTTGATATTATCAAATTGCGTATTGCAATTATTTAATAACTTTTTTTTAGGAATACTATCTTGTTATGTATATTTCCTCTGACATGTACATTACCTATACTAAAGTCTGATTATCTTTTATGCTCAATTTTTGTTTTGTTTTGCTTTGTTATTTTTTTGTATTCCCTATACTTGTTATAACCATTGGAGCTTTTCTCCCCGGGCCTTCACTGAAAATGGACATATATCCAGCTGGACTAGCCCGGTCAACAAATGTAAAATAAATAAAATAAATAAATAAATAAAAACACTAATTGTATATCCATACTACTCCTTCTTCCTACACTTTGTTCCATGATTCTACTTATTTCTTTCTGCTGCCTTTTGTATATATTGTAAATACTGTAAATAGTCTGCACTCCCTTTTTCCCCCCTCTCTACAATTTACACTTGGTCTTCCACTCTGCCCCAACAAAACTCAAATTCTATATAACCTTATTAACCAATCATGTTAATTTATGACCCATATGCTATGTTACCATTGTACCCCATACTGTCTCTGGCCTTCCACTCTGCCCTAACAAGACTCAAATTCTAAATATCCTTATTAACCAACCATGTTAATATATGACTCATATGCTATGTAACCATTGTACCTCATAACTGTCTCTGTATGAAAATATCACCCATATTCATAAAACCTATTGTTTTCTGTTCTATCTTAATGTACCCATATGTTTGAATCTTAAATTTAATTTTACCTGTTTTTTATCTTTACTAAGTAATGTGGAGCTTTTCTCCCCGGGCCTCCACTGAAAACGGGCTCCTGAGCCCAGTGGACCTCCCCGGTTATCAAACTGAAATAAATAAATAAATAAATAAATTCCTGGGACCACATATTTGTTTGGGAACAAAAGTCCCATGTTCAAATCCTACTTAAGAAGTTTTACTACATATGGAAAAAAAAGATGGAGTTGAGAAATGATCTTTGATCTCTTAATTTTTAATGCACACTGAAGTAATTTTTGAGCAAGGTGAATGCAGCAGGTCACCACAATGCAACAAATCTCAGAACAGTAAGAAGCAAGGCTCTGAGAAGGCAAGAATACTGATATGAACCTGATAATGTTATTTCCCTGACTAAGGAAATGGACAGTGGCATGTCTAGAGGTCGCATATTTGCCAGAAAAGCTGGAAAGATTCCAGAATGGGTAGAATCATGCCTTGCAACCTGGAAACATCAAAAATCTGGGCAAGGCCCTTGAAAAAATAGGTACAAATCTGTACGCTGATTAACATCTAATTTGCGTACATAATTACGTAACTGCACCCACTCCAATGGAATTGTGAGATACCAACTTTCAAACGCAAACTGAAGAACAGACAACCAAAATATGGCACCAGAGTCCCCCTGCAGCCATTCCAATGCCCCATTACCTGGCTGTTTCACCCCATTTACCATAAACACTAATGTGTGCATACTGCTTTACTTCTACAATGATTATCTGGATTTTATTTTTACATTTTGCAGCACAACAATGCACAAACACTAACAGACATCTGCTAAACAAAGCAATACTGTCTCACCATGAAAATAGACTTGACATTAAAACTTCTCTTCCCTTGAAACTCACATTCATTGAAACAGCATTGAAACCCACACCACATCCATAGAAAATGCATCTGGCCAGTGGTGGATAAAGATTACCTTTGAACTGTTTTCAAATCACTGGCCCCTTGCACACAAAAGAAACCTACATGTGCTCTTTTTTTGATACACCTTCCTGACTTTATTAAGTTATATTCCTTGTATAATACAGCACACGTGTTAGACAGAGCACATTTTAAATTTATTGTTTGAATATTTTTTTAGTAGGCTGTACTGTAGGCAATGAAACAAAATGCATGAACCAATAATGACAAAACTGCCCAATTCAGAACATTTCCATCATAAAAGTCTACTTCCACACCCACACTATAAATAGAATGACAGTAGTGTAAGCCATATGCATCTTGCACAGCTACTCACACTTATTTTCAATTTCAGTTTTTTTTTGGGGGGGGGGGACAAAAGGTCAAAAACCAGGCACATTTTAAACATTGCTTGTATAATTTTGGAAAGTTGCTAGAATAAAATGTTATGTTATCACCATGCATTTCACTAACAAGTCTTGAACTCAAGACTCTATGCACTACAATCAGAGCAGCATACCACTATGCCAAATCAGCAGTTTCATGAAAACTAGGAAGACTGAAACTTAATGGCTATCATTTAGTGAATTCAATTCTCACTTCTCACCATAACTCTCAACCTCTTAGCACAAAACATCTGGACAAAGCCAATAATGGGAAACCAGGGACACATTTTAAACATTGCTTGTATAATTTTGGAAAGTTGCTAGAATAAAATGTTGTGTTACCACCATGCATATCACTGGCTAGTCTTGAACACAGGACCCTATGCACTACAGTCAGAGCAACATACCAGTATGCCAAATTAGCAGTTTCCTGAAAAACAGGAAGACTGAAACTTAATGGCTATCGTTTAGTGAATTCAGTTCTCACTTCTCACCATAGCTCTCTTAGCACAAAAAAAAATGGGCAAAGCCAGTAATGGGGGAATACAAATTAAGTTCTCAGGTTTTCTCATTTGTGTTGAACGGTATCTCATTACTATAAAGGATGGCTTTATCAGACACTTAGAATGATGTACATCTACCCTGCAGCTAGACCCATGTGTTTTAAGATAGTCCCTGGCATATGCCTGAAAGCAGCCTGCATCAGAGAGCTATAAGACCCCCTGGCCTAGGTCTAGTTAGTTTGGACATTCACACAATCTGGATCATACCAGTGAGCCCTGCAAAACACAGCTGATTGTTTCCAAATGAAACACTTTCTTAATTCTGCCTGCATTCCTTATGAGCCTCCTTATTAATCCTAGTCATTTTACCTGCTTCCTGCCCAACAGTTACTCTCCCACCCCCAAAAACTGATTCTGTTTAACATTACCCACTCTAAGTATCCCTTTCTATGCTAATCAAATTACTTACTGCATAGCTTTCCTTTACCTGTTTATTTCTATTGTATGTTAACAGCTAACTACTGAAACAAAGCTGGATGTGTTTTACAAAAAAAACATGCAGTCATTTTCACAAGCCATTTCTGTTTGGTTTTATTGAGGACAATTATAACTGGCAGAAGAATTTTTTAAGTAACTCTTTTTTTGCTATTATTTACCATAAACATATCTGTAATATATATAATCCATGCAGCAACATAATGAAGGTTTCCTAATGAAAGTAAGACTGCTTAGCGATCAGCTGTCATATGTATGATTGCAGAACACTACGAACAACAGTTGTGGTTAGAAAAATAAATAGAAAAAAGAATTTTCAAAGGGGGAAAACTTCAATGCATGTCCACATCCTTACTATGCACACACACACACACACACACACACACACACACACACACACACACACACACACACACACACACACACACACACACACACACACACACAAACACCCTTGTTTCCTTACTTGATTTTTTTTGTCCCGCTCGTCCGATAAATCCAAAACTCATTGATGCACTGTTTCTGTTCCCTGCTCATCCATTAGAGCAAACTGTTCCTGTTCCCACTCGCAGCCAGCCAGAAATAATGTGTGTGAGCTCCTTCAGCCCAACGCTGACTGGCTGGTAGTCCTGATGGTGTTGATGTCCTTGCGTACGTGATGACATCAGTGCCGACAGCGCAAAAATTGAAAAATAAAAAAAAAAACTAAAGGGAAAAAAATCAGAAATGAAGGGGTGCTACTCGGGAATCTTGACACCACTTCATATGGACCCCAAAACTCAGTAAAAACCGAGTAATTCAGTATGGTTGGGAGGTATGGGTAGAATCAAGATAAAAAAGCACTGTATTTTACAGAACTCGTGTTTCAGATTAGATTTGTGCAGCTCAGAGCATATATTTATTATTTATTCTTGCTATTTATTGGTTTGCGTGTTAAAACTACATCTGTTTTTTTTTCTGTGAAAAGCTAAATGAACTAATATAGATGTAAATTATTTGTTTGCCATGGAGATGAACTGCTCTGTTTCAGCCATAACTCATTGCATAAAGGAAACAAAAAATATCAGCTACAAATTACATGCAACCATCCATCAGCTAACTTGTTTTAAAAGGAAACTGGGGTGCATCTATGCAGACATGTGAGGAGTGTATAGTCTCTACACAAAATCTGACCAGAGATCAACAACGAACCGCAGACTCTGGAGTTAGTAGGAAAAATGGAGATGGGACTGTTATGATGAGATATGGCAAGGCTGCAGGAATAACCAAATGTATAATTAGATTACAGTTAATGCAAATCAATGGAGGGTGAGAAATACAGCCAAAACTGCATACAGTGTTGGATGGAATCCTAACAACAACAACAGCAACATTTAAAAAATATCTAGGGTCAATCAGTTATGAAACGGCAGAAAGGGCAATTGCTAGATACTATAATATACTGGGAGAGACATCAGTTATAGAAAATGTCAAGTTATTGTCCCTATATACAGACAGTCATTAAAAGTACTATAGAATCAAAAAGCTGAGACTGTCCCGAAGACAGTAACAGCAATGTTGTAGGTCATCCAGCAGAAGCCATATAGAGATGGCAAAGGAGACTTAAGTTAAAAAATGTATCTATCCATCTGTAAAGGAAGGATAAAGAGAGGAGAGAAACAACCCTGAAAATACCTTAAGCAACTGAAACTATATAAACATAACACATTAAACAAAATATATGTGCAAGTACATGGAAGTAGGCTTTGGAAAAATGAAAGTGCAAGTTAGGCAAGTAATTTGTCACACAGAAAGTTTTAACAGCATAGATTACTCTTTTTGAGGAGACAGTATAATCAAGAACAGTGAACACATCCCAGAATGCATAAGCCAGACAGGAGCGATTCCAATGATGCATTGCAGTAGTAGTGTCATGGGTAGTTAGAAGCCATACTGTCTCCATTTATTAGAGAAAGAGGCAAACTATGCAGGAGAAACGAATGTTATGCACAAATGTCATGTTTGTAGGTAGCTGGAACACAGTCGCCTAACCTAGTGAGTCTGTATGACTTGGCAGAAAGTCCATGATCTTGGTGATTAGGAGATGATTTCTGTGTTTTAGCAACTGGTGATAGTATGGCTGCAATAAGTGATAATTTAAAAAAAATAATTGTGCCACTTCATTTCACATTCTTCCTCAACTTTACAAACCTACAACATGAATTTTAGAGTTGCAGACTCCTGGTTCACTATTTTTCCACAAATAGTGTTGTTGATGGGACGCTGAGCATACACAGACCAAAGAGAACATATTGACAGACTGCTCATTTTCTAGCAAACAGCACAGAAAGGTAGAGTGAGTTGCTGATACCCAGAAAATACACCAGGTCATCAGGGCATACCAGATGGGCAAGCAGTGGAGGAGAGATTGTTGGACTTCTAGAAAGGCTTGGAATAGTGATCAGATGCATTGGAGAACAATATGGTGACTTTAGAGCCATTCCATTAGACACCCAGGGACCATAACATATGGACCTCAGAAATGGTACTGGCTTGATTCATATAAATATGAGTAGAACTGATTAGAAACTGGTTAGTGGTATTTTAATGATGAGAACTCAAACGTCAGTAAAAAGGTCATGGAGACAAACAATATGATTTTGTGTTCTTTTGGAGGCTGTGTAGCACTAGAGGACATCTGCGGATGATTTTCAGATTTCCTACACTTCGCTGCATTTTTTTGAGGGGGTGGAGTAATTTTTTTATGCACCACTGAATATTCATTGCATACTATCGAGTTTCATAACAGGTATCCCTATAATAGCCTAAGCTGCTCAAATGGATCATCTTGCTGAAACTTTAAGGGGTTGCATGCCTTAAACTGTTTAAAAGGTCAGAATTCCAAAGGCTGACATAACATTAAATGACATAAACTAAAGAAAAATGCATGGGAATCAAAAGAGGTCTCTTTGATACAACTTTGAGAGGCTCATCAGGAGCTTAACCTCCAGCGTATGATGAATTGGATCAAACAGTTGTGCATTTTATGCCAGGGATCTGCTGTGGCAGTTGCATTTTTTATAAACTAGGAAGATCATTCCATTGAAGGTCCCTCCTTTAGCTACAACATTTGTAATTGTTACACTAGTTGGTTTCACTCTGACCACTCTAAAAGCCATGCTTACACAGGAACAGTAGGAATTGGAAACTGGATTCATAATTACCTTGCAGCCACCATTTTTCCAGTTTCTTAACCACCACTGAATTAGTATTGCTATTTTGGCCTGTAAGACATCACTATAATGTGGCCTTCTTTATTTTTTTCACTAAAATAGATATTGTGCATATACCCTGCTAAGCATGGCTGTCAGTCTGCTTCGCATTTCTGACTAAATTATGCAAATGTGCATGCATGAGAAACTTAGAACAAAATAATAAAAGGTAGATGAAGGAAAGTGAAATGTATTGTAGATTTGCCTAGGATGCACCAGTTTCTCCATATGTGTAAGTGCTAGTCTTTTTTTTCATTTTTGAGGCCTTCTGAAAATAAAAATTAAATGCCACATATATTAGACTAGTTAATGGAAAACCACAAGCTGTAATAAATATAAAAAGTACAATAGAGTTTAAACTGCAGAAAAGCAATTACATTTCTTCCCACGGTGTGTAGCAAGTAAAGATGTACTTGACACAAACAGCAGGAAATATTATTTTTATATAAACTAGAATGACATCTTACAGTCTGTTATTTGTAAGTTCCATGACTACCTTCAAACACTGAAACACAGCTGCAAAATAACAAAATGATTTAGAAAAGATTTGAACCCATATCCTTTAGAATAAGCACTACCTCTGATAAATATCTGATCAAACAGTGAGACATATGCCTCGCTTCAGCATTTTAATATTTCTCAAAACACAACCCAGCGACTACTCAAATAATCATTCTTTACAAATGTATAAGCTTCTGCTATGCTTATATCATGGAACTCATACAAACTTATCTGAGAAAAAAATTTATTGCATCTGGAATTTGAACTCAAGACCATACAGAATATTCATTAGATGCATCACAGAAGTAGCTGAGTACCTGTTCATCGCTTCAGTGCCTTCTAAGACCACTAGTTTCTTTGGTTTTTATTTTTTTTCCTCAATATTCATGGTGGTGAGGTTGGAAGTAGACAGATTCCCGTGCTTGTTAATTTTTTAATATTCTGTTTGTGCTGCCAGACATACAGGCACGGGATTGTACATCAAGGATTGGGAAGATGAAGGGCTGAAGAGGTGCCTGGTTACTTCAGTACTGCAGCTAGTACCTTAAGCAGAGGTAGTGTGCATAGTAGCTGCCATACTGTTTTGATGTAGTTAGACTATGAGGTACACAGGATCCATCTGCTATATAGGTGCAGGTACTGTTTATGTAGTATTAAGATATTACTACAAAAAAATGCATAATATTGCTAGCTGACAGCTGTTTGAAAACTCCCAGCATGCAGCTGGACACAGGTTTCCTGGATTCATATAGAATATTCCCAATTTCTTTGATTCCAGCTTAAATATGGGTTTTCGTGTTCAGTTATTCTACAATTATTCACAAAAATGTTCCATTGCAGTTTTCATCTAGGCTAATGCTTAGGGAGGTAGATTGCTGTGTTTTGCAAAAGACACTATATTGTTGTTTTTGCCTATGTTCTCTCTCTGTCTCTCAAAGGTGTAAGAGTTAGATCTTACTTCATTTTTAAGTGACAGTTTTACCTCTTTAATTTTTCCCTTAACTGTGTGTGTCTGTTTACTGACTCTTTGAGGCTGATGGCAAGCTACAAATGACTTAGAAAGGTTGTTGATGCATCTGTGTTCCCCCAAATATAACCACTAATCCATAACATTCTGAGATTCACTTAACTATGAATTTAGGTAGTGGTACTTGTTAACCAACTAAATTAACATTTTTTGACTCCTTTCAACCATGATCTGGATCACAAAGGCAAATGAACTGCATTGTATATGAATGGTTTGGGTTTTAGGTTAACAGGTTTATACTCAGCTTGAGGTTGAAAAGTCACTGAAAAGCTTTGCCATATTCCACTTGTAATGATAACAGTAGAGTAGTTTACTTTGGGCAGGCTAGTTTCTTCTGGAGAGAAGATAATTTGCATTATTTGAGACATGTATTTGCTGTTACCTATCCAGTAATAAAGGTTATTTGTGGAAGTTGTCAGGGAGGTACTCTGTCTGACATGCAGAGGAGAGTCTATTACAAAGGCGGAGAATTAATTGGGTAACAAACCTGTCATACCCTCATGTATTGTTAATCTTAAATTGGTTGTTTATATTTTTGGATTGAGTGTTAAACTGTTTTTCTATGAAGGTGGAGATGGTTGAAAAGGTCTTTCATTGTGCAAAATGATAAGCATATGTTTCTTCTTAAGAGTATCTATGAGATGGAGTAGAAAGAAAGGAATTTTAATCAGTTGGGGTAGTATAAGTGGTTTAAATGTTTGATTTTTTTTAGTTAGAAATCTGCA
This sequence comes from Protopterus annectens, assembly GCF_019279795.1. Taxonomy (NCBI): domain Eukaryota; kingdom Metazoa; phylum Chordata; order Ceratodontiformes; family Protopteridae; genus Protopterus; species Protopterus annectens. The sequence goes on from NC_056739.1 coordinate 1,256,066,752, forward strand.
GTATTTCAGGTTTCACAAGGCACTTAGGGAGATACTTTTGAGAGGGAGACATTCTATATGATAATGGGTATATTAAGGGATGAGTACATACCTCTCAACCTCTTAGACCAAGAAATCTGGACAAAGCCATATATAAGGGTGGGACAAAGGCCCAAAAATAGGGACAAATTTTAAATATTGCTCTTACAAACTTAAAACTCCTCCTTACTATTGGTATTGCCTGTCCGCTTGCCCGGGCGTATCTCCCGGCCGAAAGGAACCCCTCCCTACCCTGGCTCAACTACCTGAGGTCCCCAAGACCCAAATAAAGCTCCTACCGGGACGACTAACCACTGAGAAAAGCCCTGACCAGTAATTTACCTTACAAAAGGGGATATTGAAGAACTTCCACGTAACCTAACTTAAGCTACAGGGTAAATTTATAGCATATTTCTCTCGTTAAAGGCTAATAAATATATCTAGTTCCAGGAACCTGGCAGTTGATAAAACTTACCTGGAAGACTGCTCTCACTAAGACCCTGGGGAATCCTGACGGTGGAAGCTAACGTCAGGAAGTTATCAAATATTCCCTCAGGTATTCTGCGAACATTTACTCCTCCTTACTATTGGTATTGCCTGTCCGCTTGCCCGGGCGTATCTCCCGGCCGAAAGGTAACTCACAGTCTGTCAAGAAAAACTCAAATCTGTGTAAAACTCCATAGCCTAGTAGCTTTATGTGAACGTATTGGCTCATTTCAGCTTCTTTCTACTCTGCAATGTACTGAGATAGTTTTACTTTTGTTGTGCGAGTCTACTCTGTTTGGTAATGTAATTTGTGTGTATACTGTCTGATGATTACAGCCTTATACAAGTCATATTGCCAGTGAATGTTTATTTGTAAGACTCTGTATGGTTCTCGGACAACTAACACTGTTGTTGGTGCGAGACGACTTTGTGGCGTGTTGCCTGCTGGTCGCAGAGGTGATTACAGTCTTATACAAGTCATATTACAGCCTTATACAAGTCATATTGCCAGTGAATGTTTATTTGTAAGACTCTGTATGGTTCTCGGACAACTAACACTGTTGTTTGTGCGAGACGACTTTGTGGCGTGTTTGCCTGCTAGTCACAGAGGTACAAAGCTAAATACCAATGCTCTCCACGTGCTGCTGACGCATTTCTAGCGTCTTTTTACTTAGTTAAGTACAGGACAGGACCGAGGATATCTATAGCTACTATTTAAGGTTCTGTATGCAATAATGGCACATACTTGGCCAAAGTTGCTGTTATCTAAATAGCGACATGTTTTTTAGTTGCTGCTGCCGTAATCTAAGCATCTATATTGCACGTGTCTGCTAATAGGAAGCTGGCGGCTTCCTTTCTAACCCAATATATGACCAATTGTGTACTGCATATTCTTTTGTTGTTATAGAGAGTGCTCATTATAACACTGTTAACTGCATTGAGCTGTACTTTGGTAGCGGGAAAAACCTAAACCTTGCAAGGGTGCGTCATTCCAACTGACACACTGAATGGTTATTATCTGTTTGTGTCTGTGACACGCTCTGTACTCACATTGATCTTTAATAACATTTGCTTACAGACTGTACTGAGGACTATGCTGCTTTAAACTGTACTGAGGATTATGCTGCTTTAAACTGTGTAACCTTACTTATTCTAACATCCTATCTCCTTCCCTCTTATCACAGGAACCCCTCCCTACCCTGGCTCAACTACCTGAGGTCCCCAAGACCCAAATAAAGCTCCTACTGGGACGACTAACCACTGAGAAAAGCCCTGACCAGTAATTTACCTTACAAAAGGGGATATTGAAGAACTTCCACGTAACCTAACTTAAGCTACAGGGTAAATTTATAGCATATTTCTCTCGTTAAAGGCTAATAAATATATCTAGTTCCAGGAACCTGGCAGTTGATAAAACTTACCTGGAAGACTGCTCTCACTAAGACCCTGGGGAATCCTGACGGTGGAAGCCCCGCTCCGCTTCGCCCTCGCTTCGCTCGGGCTCCGCTCCGCTCCCCTCCCTGCCCCCTTATCCCACCCGCCCCCAGTACCCCTACATTTATAGCCAAAGCAAGCCCCTCCCACTTCCCCCCCCTGCAAATCCAAATCTCCTCTGACTTACCCTATTACTCCTCCCACTCCTAGGCCCACCCCCACCCCCCAATCTAACACTATATCTCCCCCTACCTCCATCATGGCCAAACACACCTATTCCATCACTCCCCTCACACTAATAGTACTCGTGACTCTCTATTTCTTAACAAAGTATGAAAACCAATCTCTGTTAGGAATCCCCTTCCATAAGCGTCATACTATCTCCCAATCCAACCAACATGTAGTTTCTAGCCCACTTTCACTCTACCAGGGCAAAACTGTAGCCCCCAAAGTAGTCCATCCCACGCTTTACCACCCCAAAACTCAAACTAACAAAACCAACATCAAATTACTATTTAAACTACAAAGATTCCTGGTTTACCTGAAAAATCAAATCAACTTAGATGGTGATATCCATCCCAACCCAGGACCCACCAATGTACCAGATTCTAACCCCATTAAACTAACCAGAAAACCTACTGACTCCCTTCTAATATTACATCAGAACCTAAGAAGCATTAACAATAAAATTCACAACCTACATGCCATGATAGAAACTCACTCTCCTGACATTATGTGTCTAACTGAAACATGGCTAAAACCTACCACTAAAGATCAAGAGATCCTCCCACCAGGATATAATATATTCAGGGCCGATCGCATTAAGAAAAAGGGGCGGAATAGCTGTTATGTTCAGAAATACCTTGAGTATCCTTAGAAATGTTACAACCCCTGTTATCTCCAACCTAGAACTTATAGCCCTAAAAATATGCCTAAACACTCAAAAAACCATCAACCTCATAGTTACCTATATCCCACCAGGGAAGAACACAGAAAGCCTAGAGCAAACCCTAAGTTGGTTAGCCACCAACTACCCACAAGAAACCATAGTACTTGGGGACGTCAATATTGACTGGTCTGTCTGTTCTACCAACACTACCCCGCAACCCATTAACCTACATGTTTTTTCACAACATATTTCATCCCCAACTAGGATAGGCAATAATCTACAAAAAGAAAGCACCATTGACTGGATCCTTACCAACAGAGACTCAAACAACTCTACCACAGGTACCCTTCCCAGTGATCTCAGTGACCATCTAATAACTTATATTATTAAACATAAATACCTAACTTCCAACCCCCCCCCCTATATAGACTTATTAGAAACAAAAAGAAATTTATCCCACAACTATTTCTTGATGACCTAAAATCCTGCAACTGGACCCTATTAAAAACTCTACCCCTCCAGGAGAGTGTGTCCCACTTCAACTACACTTTCCTTAAGATACTTGACGCACATGCCCCACATAGACAAATTAGATCCAAAGTCCGTATAGCTCCCTGGCTAACTAGTGAAACAAAAACAAAATTAAACTCCGTGACCAAGCCTGGGATACATGGAGAGCAACAAAACCCCCAAAATCGTACTAAATTTCAACAACTAAGAAACACTACCAAAACAGCCATTACCCAAGACAAAAAACAATACTTCTGCCTCCTCCAGGACAAACACCAGAATAACCCAAAAATTCTGGGCTGGTTTTAACAACCTCCTGCGCCCAGGTAAAACTACTACCCCAACCCCCGAGGTACTTATTGAGAAAAGTCAGGAAGATGTAGCTAATACCTTTAACTCCTTCTTCACCGAGACAATCCAAACTCTAGCCAATCAACTTACCTCCAATCCCCCATCAACCACAAAACCACAAGACACTGCCCCTACCCCTTTCACTTTAAACCCAGTCTCTTCTGCTTACATACGTACCCTCTTAAAAAAGCTCAAACCAACCACCCTTGCGGCTGACCACCTCCCAGCGGAATTCTTACAAATTGCGTCTGATGTAATTGCTTACCCTATATCAATCCTTATCAATAGAACCATAACTGAAGCCAACATCCCTTCTATCTGGAAGATCTCTTACATCATTCCGCTTCACAAAGGAGGTAACTCCACAGAAATATCTAACTATAGACCAATAGCTATACTGTCCCCAATAGCGAAAATCATGGAAAGATGCATCCACAAACAACTTCTTCACTATTTAACCTGTAATCATCTCCTGTCCAACTCCCAGCATGGCTTTCGCCCCACCACAGTACCACCACAGCTCTCCTTTCCTTTGTCGACTCCATTAATAACAATCGAATAACAAACTAATATCCTCCGCCTCTTTCTTGACCTATCAAAAGCTTTCGATATGGTCAATCACCAGCTCCTTCTAAACAACCTTAGAACCCTACATCTGGACACCCCAGCACTAACCTGGTTCCAGGCTTACCTCACTGGTAGGCAACAAGCTGTCCGTGGCAAAACAGACTATCAGGCCTACTCCCCAATACCATTGGCGTTCCTCAAGGCTCAATTCTGGGTCCACTTCTGTTTTCCATCTTCATAAATGACCTACACTCGGTCATCCCTAAATCCACCTGCATCCAATACCATGATTCCACCTTGATCTGCTCTGATGTCTCTCTCCTAAATCTCCAAACTACCACTCAACAATGTTTTTCCCAAGTAGAAAAATGGTTCACTGACCTGAAACTCCTACTTAATCCAACTAAAACAAAACTACTACTATTTTCTCCCAACGCTTACTCAATCCTAGGAACAGAACTCACAAGTAACGACAATACAACCTTCCATGTTAAATCCAACAATGGGACTATCATAACCCTGTCGCCAGTACCAAACTACTAGGTGTAACTATAGATCATAAACTCAAATTTGACATTCACATTACACAAACTGTAAAATCACTTAACAAAAAACTAGGATCCATGTACAGAATAAAAAACTATCTAACCCCAACTGCCAAATTAACTATTGCCCGCACACATCTTCTCTCCACCCTCCTCTATGCCTCCCCAGTCTTTTCTTTCCTCAACAAACGTGAACTTAACACGCTCTCTACTGCCTACAACCACATTGCTAGATTTATTACTGGATCCCCCTATCGCACTCCACCATTGTCTCAACCTAAGGAAACTTGGCTGGTTGGAACTCCCAAATCTTCTCAAACTTAACCAACTTACTGAAGCCTGCAAACTAATCAACCAACCGGATAGAACTCCCTCTCTGTCTAGCATTTTGACCCCATATACTAACCTCAATAGCCTTCGATCATCCAACAGCACCCAGATCCGAACCATCACTGCTAAGAACTCAGGTGGTGATGCACTCTTTGCCAACTCCATTGGCAAACCGTGGAACTCCCTGCCAAACTACCTTAGAAGTACAACCTCACACCATCAGTTCAAAAACAACCTAAAAGGTTATCTCAAAAAACAATGGCTATGCCCATGTCATGAACCTGACTAAACATATATTCTCAACCCCTTCAAATGTCCAAAATCTATCAACAATGTCAAACATGTTTATTCTTCTTGAAATGCTCTATTTACTATTTGTTTATAAGATACCTCAGCTATGTATAACCTTCTGATTGCTCTGCTGTCATTTTAACAACTATGTAAAAAATTTCTCAATCACCGTGTACTTTGGAAAATGTACATTATTTTTTTTTACTGTTTTTTACTTGTATCTTTAAATTGTATTAACTACTATGTTGGAGCTTTTCTCCTCGGGCCTCTACTGAAAAAGGATATATATCCAGCTAGACTAGCCCGGTTAACAAATGTAAAATAAATAATAAATAATAAATAAAAATGTTGCTAGAATAACAGGTTTTGCATTAGCTTGAATTTTCTGAAGGGTATGAAGTCTGAAAATCAAATGTCTGACATTATTTTCTAAATTCAATATTTAATGATTTGCCAGTAATTTGACAGAAAAATACAATTTTATAAAAAGTGGACCAAAATATGAGACATAAATCTGGACATTATATGAAAATCTATACAGTTGAGAGGTATGGATGAGTATAAGACAAGAAGATTATTTAACCAAAAATAGGATTCCCCAAAAAGTAAGCTGGGTGAGGCAGAAAGATTTCACAAGGACACCTGAGACATGGTTGTCAGAAGAAAGCTCATTGTCTATGTAGGTACCCAGATCTTTAATAACAGAGTCAGAGGATTAAGACTATCCCCGGGATTCATGAACCTTGCGCCAGGCGCCAGCATAGCGTCGGCGTTATAACGCCAAATATGGCTGCTTAGCGATTCAGGTATGAATGAATTCCACGTGCACTACCGCGCGCCGGACCGTCCCCGCCCGCGGCGTAGGTATGCAAAACACACTGTGTGCGGTATTGCACCATGCAAATGAGGGCAATAGCGATCCACGAAGGCGCGCAGGCGAAGCGTAGGGCACGGCAATGTAAACCAAAAAACGGTTTACATTTACCCAAACATACCGGAGGAGTAACGGAAGGCTGTCAAAGTCAGGTATCATATAGGTGCAATATGCCAATGTGGAAAGGCACCGAGAATGTCCAAAGAAAATATGCACAAAATGTAAAAATGACATAAATGGCACGACGTAGAAAGAACAGCAGACCCCGGGATGTGTGCACAGAAGTTGTAAAGCAATGAAATAATATGATAATGTCCTAAAAGAGCATTAGAACACAAATCAGCTGCACAGCCACCACACACCATAGTATGTATGTAAAGCTGCAACCCCAGCGCAATGGTTGTCAAGGAGTGGAGGCGGTGTCCGCGCCGTAACCAGGTATTAGTAGTCAATTCCATGCAAATGAGGCAGATAATAGTGAATCGCAAAACGGCGCCAGCGTAAGGATGGAGCAAATGGCGAGCGGTACTACACCGAGGAGTGGCCTACACGAGATACATGTCAACCACACAGGGTGTGCCACTGTAGGAGGAAGGATATTGGAGGACAGCAAATCTGGGCTGTACAATGCACATTACAGCATCATGACTGGCGTGTTAGGAAATAGATGCTGACAGTACAGAATGCGCGCACAAATGCATGTGCACGAGGACTACGCTCCCGAAACCAGTCATGTGACGGCCTCACCGGCAACAACCAGGGATATAGGAAGGTAATGCGGAGAATACGAGGAAATGCGGAAGCAGTGTAAATGTATCCGTAACGAGCAATTAACACCAATCAATGCAGGAAGGGCAAACGCCGGCAGCTGATAAGTCTGCATGCAGACTCCTGCAGAACGGGAAAGGGAGGCATATGAGAGCAAAGATAATAGGGGATGTAGTAGAAATGCAAAGAGCAAAGAACCGAAATAGCACAGCCAAGTACAGAGGTAGCATAACTGCGGCCGCAGATAAAATGCATCATATGCCATGTGCGTGCAGGATGCAGTAATGTAAGATGCCAGGCGAAGGCAATGCAGGCAACTGTAATGTTACACTACAGGCAGTACCGTTGCAGCTACAAGCGTAAAACCACGGAAATAATCCATGGATAGGGCGACAGACACACCCAATGACATCACCGGGTATACAGCACAACAGTAATAAATGTGAATGCGACAACACACAGCGATTTCCCAAACGCCGCACCGTAGGGGTGTAAACAGACGGGAACTTTTAACATGTATATGCTGGGTGCCGCCGTGGCGTGATGCATAGGTATGTGGCAGAGACAGACGGAGTTGCGGAGGGTGGTGCCGACAACCACCGAGGGCCTCACAGGAGAAGGAGAGTGTTCAGACCAAGGGTGACCTACCAGGGCTGCGAGACCTGGAGATAGTAGAGCTACAGGATGGACAGGGACACGTTACAGCAAATAGTGGAGCTGTGCCGGCCGCCTGAGAACAAGAGACAACAGAGGGGAGCCCATCCCAGTGGACACAAAGGTATGTGTGAGCTTGCGAATACTGGCTACAGGTACCTTTCAAAGGCCCACCGGGACATAATGGGCATCTCACAGGCATCAGCATCCAGGGTACTACACCAGTTCCTGGATGCCATGTTACCACATGCCCATGAGCACATAAAGTTCCCCACATCTCAGGAGGAGTTGGCTAGCAATATGCGCGGTTCCACCGTGTGGCACAATACCCGGAGGTCCTGGGTGCGATAGACTGTACGCACATAGAAATCAAGTCACCACCTGGGGAGCAGGGTAGACGCTACATAAACCGCAAGGGATACCCTCCATCAATTGCCAGGTCGCGGTGCAATGCGCAGGGCATTATCATGGATGTGTGTGCTGGCAGCCCTGGAAGCTACCACGACTCCCATATCTGGCATGCCTCACAGCTGTATCAGGTATTCGCCAGTGGGGACATCACACAAGGTCACCTTGTGGGGATGCTGGCTACGACTGGAGCCGTGGTTGATGACACCCATCAGAAATGCACACACACACATGCAAGAACGCCATAATGAGGCACACGCACAAACGAGAATAATCATAGAGCGTGTGTTCGATCTTGAAATCACGGTTCCGTGCTTGGATACATCCGTGGAGCCTTGCAGTACTCTCCAGGCACAAGTGCCCACATATTCATAGTATGTTGTATGCTACACAATATGATTCTGCGGAAACAGCTGCTGCAGGGACATAATGCCGGAGGGCCACCAAGCCCGCCACAACTGCCAGGGCAAGCACAGGCACAGGGCGTGCGCCACGGACACACTGAGCCAGCCCCAGTAGGTAGACAGAGGCGCATCCAATATGCCTACGCCTGGCAAAGAGGGAACGATAGCACATACTTTGACAGTGTAGGCCCCATGGACTGACACCTCCTGACCTGCACACACAGTAAAATGGACGCCACACAAACATGTCCGCCCGTAATGTGTACCGTATGCGGACGATGTGTGACTCGAACAAAGGCACCGCCCAAACACTGCACACCCAATAGTCAGCAGAGCATGGAACGCCAACACCTCAACGCACGCCGGTTCAACAGCACACGGCGAGCCATATGCTGCCACTATCGCCGCAAGTCGACCACACATGTACGCATTTGCATACACAGATACGGAAATACATATCAGTACACATGTAGAAATATATGTACGCATACACAGATAGAAAGGACAACAGGGTAATACGGAACCCAGGGATGCAAGGTCACAGATAAGTAAGACGAAATCACCACATATTAAACATAGTGACCGACAACCCGATCATCCTGGAGGGTGGGCAGGGCAGGTAACGCCAGCCATGGAAATGTTAACCTGCAGCAATACATATCCGCGTGTCGGGATGGTCACCGTCCACGGTACAGTAACGGGATATGTGTAGGGTCACCACCTGTCCCACGTTGTGAGGACAGTCCACCTTTGGGCAGTTGTGTCCTGCAAAACAATGACAAAATGGCAAATGTCCTGAGATTGTAGGACAAAACCATTTCCCATAATTACTTTATTAGTTGCAGAAAACAGTTATTTTGTAGAAGAAACATCTAAATATGATAATAAACAGAATAAGCAACTGTAATGCTACAGCTTTGTATCCCGTCAAAAAAGTGAATCGCTGTCCTCTGTACTGGCCGTGGGTATGTGTTGGCATGCAAAACCTGACGTACGTACTAAAATGTCCCACCTTGGCCATTTGAAAAGGTGGCAACCCTACATATGTGCGTGTCATATCCATAGGACATGAGTGCGGAGATACACGCCGCCACCGCGATGCGCCAACGTAGGTATTGTGTCCAACCATCGGTGCGAAGCGGAAAGCATACCAGTGAAGTGTACGACATTATGAGGAAACCTCATCTGGTGTGTAAAACAGTGCATGTTCCTCGCAGTTCCTCCAAGTTCCACATTGAAAATGTCTCTCAAACAACCATTGTTAGGAATGTATATAAATGACATCCTGGTAAATAGAATGTACTCATAGTAAGTTAGTAAAGGTTCTTCACTGTAAGTAAATCAGCATATCATAATCAACCTATGACCTACTTAGCTGAAGTTGTCACTATGCCATTACTATGTGTTCCACATTATGCCCATGTGTTTCACATTACTACTGTGTGTGTTCCCACTCCGGAAATAGAAGGTTGACAGCCATGGCGGCAATATGTGTATGTGTGAGGTGAGGTTGTCGTGTGTTCCGCTGTGTGTGTGTAATGTGTGTGCCAGTGTAAACTGTGTATGAAGGTGACATGTCACAGCCAGAGTGTAATAACAGGCGAGGCATACAGTACAGGAACCATAGGCGATGTACAGCAGTACCCACAAAGTAGTACCGACATCTCCTCAGTGGCTATGCACGTGGCGGCGTAAAATGATGCAAAGCGAAATGTCCCAAAGTGTACCACAGGGCCATAGCAAACAGGAGATGCAAAGGACGCATGTACAAACCACGACCGTAGGTATGTCGGTCATTACGCACACTCCACGGTCCGTCGGCAACATTACACAGCATCAGGCATGTACGGCGAAAACACGAATGTGCCACGCCCGCACCGATCGTGAACAGTCACGGTCCGGTAAATACCGCGGTGTGTTCCACGACCGTGACGTAAGCAAGCGGCACACGAATAGGAGGCTACCGGTAGCATACAGTCCGCCCCAAGTATAGGACCACAATCACCGTAACTATCAGCGACAAAATGCCAATGGATGGTAGGCACGGACGAACATCCGCAGATATATAACCGATGTGAAGGAGGAATACGTGCAGGAAGCACACATGCAGGCGATACCGACAGCAGACGACATCAACAAAACAAACATTCCCGGAACAACACACAGGTAACCCGCAGCTCCCCAAGCACGGATGGAGCACACACACAAGCATATCTGGTATGTATAAATGCAAGACTCACACACCGTACCCGTCACCCACATCCGCAGATATACCCCATTGCACATATCAAAGGGATAACAGCTAAAACAGTAGCAAACACATACAGGCAGTGAATGACAGCGACATACCCACAACAAGCTCCTGGGAAACACTAGCAGCGGCTCATGCATCCATGCATTCGCTATGTACAGGAAAATAACAGCCATGTAACACATTTGAATGCACAACGCCATCGACAGACGCCGCCAGGACACGGGGACCCACATGTCGAACACAATACCATACCCAACACACACAATCCACGGCTAACACCACAGCGAAATGTACCCGACAACACACATAGCGGATGCAGTCACACAAACATGATACAATACATACCATCCTCACGAAGGTATTGCAAATAACCAACGGCCACACGAGGAAAGAACCATGGCCTAGTGCCGACGCAACGAACGAAAGGAAGGGGATCACCGCTGATATGCGATAAGTACACACCGAGGAACAGCTATTGGCCTGATTAACCCACATGCATCAGGCGGCCTAATATAAGGAAGACCCCTGGATATTCAAACCGTATGTTCATACCGAACGCAGACAAAGTAGACAAAGAGAAAAAGGGAATAGAGACGAAATCAAAACAAAAGGTCGGAAAGGTATGTCGAACCCACGACATGTACTGGTGTGTAACGACGATACGTATGAATCTGTACAGTATGTGAACGGTGTGTGTAGGTAAAGATACCTGTCCATCAGGCAGAGAGAGGCGAAGGTTGGATATGTAATGCTAAACGCGCAGCATACCAACAACTGTGGACAACGTGTGCACAGCAGTGGGACAACATGTAAACACCCGCGATAACCCCAGGGCCTTGCCACCCTTTCAAAAGGCCAAAGTGGGAAATCGTCGACACACTTCAGATGTTACAGGTGGACACATACCCATGGTCAGTACAAAGGTTAGAACTCTACTCTTTTGCATAATGAAATGTGTAGTCTTGTAGCAGTTCAGTTGCTTATTGTGTGTCTTGTAACAGTTAGGAATGTACATACATAAATAAGTATGTTATGCAACTCTTACATAAGAATGGGATATAGTGATGTCCCACAATCTCAGGACATTTGCCATTTGTGATACATTTGTCAGGACACAACTGCCCAAGGACTGTCCCTTGCAAAGAGGCACAGGTGGTAACCCTACCCCAGGTCTGCCATAGGGGTTGCAAACACAGAACAATGCCACCACCCACGCCGATGTTGGCAGTGGATATCCAACACTGAAGTGCCACAGCAGGGGATAGGACATTTATGTATAGTGTCACAGCACACATGTGCATGGGCATATACCGTCGATGTCATACGGAATGTGCGCACGACGTGCACCTATCCCACGCAGTAGGGGGGACTATGTCAATTATGTGTAATGCAAAGCTGGCATGATGGATATGTTCACAAATCATAGACAGTATCACAGGCATAGCATGCATGATGGAGCGATGGGCTAATGTTATATACATACACAAGATATGTATGGCCTGCACATATGGGACAATGTAGTAGCAGAATAGGTACCGAAATGGAGGTAACAGCAAGTGACCATGTCCAAACGTTCCATAGCAGGTGCAATGTGTGCCACAATGATGTCCAGCAGGGCCGTGTGTAAACACATGTGCAATGTACACAGTACTGACACCCCCCCCCATGGTAGTGTCCACTGAACGGCAGAACTGGATGTCAACTGTCATGTCTATACAATACGTCCGCTGTGGTGGTACCATGGGTGTGTGTCACCCACCAGCAAGGCAGCTATCACACGACTAGTGACACAGTGTGCCCCTGTGGGATGTGCACAGGACCTATGTCCCACAGCATGGTGTGTGTCCAGTCTGTGGATGTCACACAGACGCCCGGGCTGAGCAATGTGGCATGTGTGCACACATGCAGGACTGCTAACCGGGCGCTGCCCACAGCAAACGCCATGTAGGAGTACTACATGCATCAGTACTGTGGAGAACATGGCCCATGGCAGAGTACATTACACCCCTGTGTTAGTGGCATGCAGCTGAGCACAGATGTGTTACATGACTGTCATTTGCATATGTCAACTGTCTGAGCTGGGTAGAGAGCACAGCATGACTATACTGAGACATGTAACGTTGTATCCATTGTGTAAGGTACACCACACATGTGTCATTGTAACACGGCCTGCGTGTACATGTGTGTATGGCACAGGTACAAGGACACCCAAGGTATCAGCTAGACATACGGTCCAGAAATGTGTAGTCCTGCACATGTGTACCCACGCTATGGTGTAATATGGCAACCACAGCACCATGTGGGCCATGTGTGTGTACATCAACCATGTACAATGTGATATGCCTGTATAGGGACAGTATCCATGTGATACACACCGCATGACTGTCAGTATGCAAAGGTGATGTGTATGCACTATGTGTGATGTAACTGATGCAATGATATCTACATGATATATCTGCCACACTGACACCTGTATGGGTGTCAGCAACATGAGCAGGATGAGCTAGAATGCTGCCAGGTATGTAGAAGTGGTACATGTAGGCATGTACAGTACTGTGTGACAGCAGGTAGTGTACATATGCAAATACTGAGCATGAGGGGCCACATGTCTGAGGAACGTGCAATGCCACACGTCCCTGAAATGTTGTAGTCAGCATGATATGCCTGCACCACTGTGTGAACTGTACAGAAGGCACATGGCGTAACGTGCCGATACATAGGGCGATGTGATGCTGGATGTGTACACTGTCAATAGCATAAAGTGGAATGGTGCTGAAGGGCAAAGAGCGGATCATGTCTGATGTGATACCCTCTGTACTACCCCAACCACCCATGCAATAATATGACAGGTGGCCAGCATGGGATGTGGTGTGCTGTGGCGCACAGAAGCCCAACAAGGGTGCCAGGAAAGGCATGCAGGTAGTCATTGAGTGTGTGAAGCATGTATGTCAAGATGTGGCCCAGTGCCATACTGAATGGCCCAGTCATGGGTGTAGAGATGCAGCCCCATACGTGCAATGCAGTACCATCCATGTGTAGTGTGATAGATGTGGTAGTGTGGTGGTCAGGGTGCACAACGACATGAATGGGCTAGCAGTCACTGACGTGTGCTGCTGCAGAGACATGTAACAGCCAGGTTGGCGGGATACAACAACCACGCGGGTTGAGGTGACATTGGGACTGTGTTCCCAGACATAACATGTGCATGACAGTACTATGTATGTGTCCACAGGGTTAATACAATGTCCAGCCAAGGATTGGAACCCTGTAGTGAGTGAGAGTGTGTATTGTTGGTAGGTACCCCATTGGCAGGCAGGATGCCAGCAACATCTGTGTCGTCAATGCCTGCATGACCGTGGTATGCTGCATTGAATGTGGATGTAGTCAAACAGCAGAGACATACCACCACACTGCGTGAGGGCCCACACTGCAATGTCTGGCAGTCATGTGTAGGTAGCTAGCTGTGGAGTATGTCATGCACCAGCAGGACACACCATGACTGTCAAGTGACACACAACACACAGGTGAACAAAACTACCGTGCAACAGCCTGCACATGTGCCCATACAGCACGTGTGCATGGAACAGGAATACCACTGTGGCGTCTGTGAAAATGCCAGCACCACCATGTCTCAGTGTGGAATAGCATGGTCCCTACCAGTGTGTAAATGTAGCAGAAGTGCACTGTGATCACTGTTGGCATAGGCACATAGACTGTCCATTGTCTTGGGTGCCATGCCCTCAACTACCTCTGTCAGTGGATGTCAGTAATACCGGCTGTAGTGTGTATGTACCATGCATGCTGCTATGGTTGTGTGCTTAGGGTGTGGCTAGCAGGGATGGTAAGCATGGATGTTCAGCAAACAGAGGGGAGGTGTGTAGGCCTAGCATACAGACACATGGAGGTTTGGTGCATGCTGAGGGTAGTGCAGGTATGGTATGTGTCGTGTAATGTGTCACCCAGCTATGCGTACTGCATGGCCAAGCATGTGTGGGCACGTGGGAGTCCATACTAGGGAAGGTCGTGTTGCTGGCAATACATAGCAGTAGCAACTGTCCCAGGTGCAATGTGCAGCATGCCAACCCGACTGGCATGTAACCTGTGGTGTACAGTGTCTGCACTGTCGCGGTCACAATGTGTGTAGTGGCCACAAACATGGGTATCTGAACATGGACTACCTATGATGCAATGTGTCATGGGAAAATACAGTATGTGTGTAAATCACGGTGTGGTGTGGGAACCACCCACCTGTGTGTGTTGCAGTCCAGGTATGTGACTGGGAGGTATGATCTGTGTACAATCTGGACTGGCAGGTGTGCCGTGTAGGGCATGGAGGCAGGTCCCAGGCACCGTAGATAAATGACATGTGTGCTGTACTGTGTGTGCAGTGCTACTGTACAGCACAGTGGAGGGTGTAAGCATTGTCACACATCACTGCATGCTGTGCCTACCTGTGACAGCCCTGCCAGAGGCAGACATGTGACACCGCTGCACAGGCAGCATAGCATGAGAAGATGTACATGTGGGCTGCACACCTTAGCCAGATGTCCACACGTCATGTGTGCCACGGTAGTGTGGTTCAACACGACTATCAGACTGGACAAACAGCACATGCCTGCATAACAACAGTATGACCATAGTCAACAGTCCCAGTGACAGAGTAGGCCAATGTAGACTATCCCTGCATGCAGACCAGTGGCTACTGGACACCTGGCTAGACACACACCTGGACGGTTAATCCACCATTGAGCCATCACATGTCCACGCCCATGTGGGCCGCATACAATGTCATCACAGGGTGGTCACAATAGCAGGTGGCAAGGCAGACACGGTGTACCAGGTGATGTGTCATGTGTGCATATGTTGAGTAGCACAGCCGCTCACATGTCTGCAACATACTGGTGCACGATGTATACTGTTACATGATGAATGGAACTGCACTGTCACCCACTACAGGGCCAGCTGGCACAGGTGTGGTGTGACTGGTGTAACCCATGTTTGCACAGGATACACACTGCTGTTGTAGGCAGCCATGCTGGTGGCCACCAGTGATATATGCAGTGGTCATACAAACATACCGCACACAGTGTTCAGGCAGGAATGTCAATTGTCGTGGACGATGTGCTGCTATGTGAATGTGGGTGTTTGTTGTGAATGTCACACATCCAGAAGACACCATCTGGTGCAGTCATGGTTGTCAACACCGGTACACACATCCACAGCAGTCAGAACCCAGTCCCGACAATGTGTGTCAGTCACCCTTGTACCGTGTGACATATGTGCACATGGCGGAACACCTCCCACTGTCATCTAAGCTGGCTACATGATGGCTGGAATGTGCTGTAGAAATGTACAATGCTGGTAGCCCAATGAAGTACCTGGAATCAGACACAGTACACTATGTCAGCCATGTAAACCATGCACAACAATGACTGCCCAACAGACACAAACAATGCATTGACACATGGAACATGTGCTCATGACAACCCCACTGAGGTATGTTGCACATATAGATGTACAATTGTCATCTATGGCCATAGCATGGATGCAGACACACATACTCCACAGGTAGTACCATGTGATGTAGGTAGGGGGCATTGCTTGTGTATATGTCACAGTAGATGTACACAGACATGTCCTGCATAGCCGCCATGTAGGGGTAGCTGTGGTATGTCACTACTGGACATGCCCATACAGAGTACCATGTCCCGCAGGAGATGTGTTAGGTGTGTACCACATGTGACATGCTGACAACAATCTGCGATGTGTATGGCTGCCGGTGTACCTGTGTGACAATGTCTGTGATGGGTGCAAAGGCACATAGTATCGTATTGTATGCACACAAGCCCCACATAGCTGCATAGCCTGAACATACAGTACAAGGAGTGTGTGGGATGATAGCAACCCACAGGTGGAGATGGGTATGGACGGCGGCCACAACCACATGTGTGTGTACGGTGTTCACGCCCACGACACATGAGCATCTGAGAGGCTAGCGTCACAGTTGTACAGGGTCGCATGTACATATGTTCCGCAACATCCCTGTATGTCCCACCACTGGCCTGTGGACCGATGGACAACAAGCAAATGTGCAGGTATGAGATGTGCACAGCACATCACAGATGCCTACCGAGAACAGGCCTACCATGTAGACATGTGCACAGTAGGTCTGCGCCACCTGCAGTCAAACACGTTAGGTGCCAAACCACACCAATAGTCCGCCAATGACACAGATGGGCGTGCATGCCTCTGTGTATGTATGTCTGTGAATGGCTCCGCATAGCAATATAGCCGTGTCACCATTGTGAACAACAATATGAATGGGTCGTATGTGTGAGGGGTGCATCATATGTGTATGGTCAGATCGACGATACCATCAGTGGGCCTGCTATGTGAACATCCATGTCCCCATACATGGATACCTCTGCTGAGGCCAACACCACATTCACACAGGGAGGGATGGCGGTGTGTAGTGCAGCAGCAGACATGTGGGTGGCAGCGGGCAATGTATGTACACATATGTGTTACCCACATCAGTTCAGGCAGATATCCATGTGCATGGGATAGCGGTGTGTGTACACATACAGCACTGTGTCGATCAACATCCCAGCACATAGCACCTGCCAGGGCTACAGTGTATGCATGGATGTGTGATACCTGCATGCACCACACACACCCTCAACAAGCAGCGACAGCATACCTCGCTGGAGGACAGTGTCCACACCATGGTGATAAACATGTGGAATGTCCATTTTCACACAGCTATGACAAAAGCAATGGACAGCCACCCTGCCAATACCGTCAGCCCCTGAGTGGGTCACACCCATTGCCATGTATGTGGCATACCCTGCCATATCATGCAGAGATGACCAGCAAGGCTGCATGAGCTATCACAGTCCCACATGGTGCAATGGACAAAAGGCACTCTCACTATCAACCATACACAGTAGTAATGTGGTGGCGATGCACCCTGTCATGTTACAGGTGCTGTGTGATGCTCTGCACAATGTGTGTGTACATGCTATGCATGGCCTTTCCTGCCAATGTGTCATGGTTACACATTGCTCCATGTCTATCACATACGTAACACAGGTGAGCTGGGGCAAGTTGTCCAGCACCGTACAGTGCTGAGTGGAAGTACATGGCACAACACATGCATGTGCAGGTGTCCATGTGTATGTGTACAGTGCCGCTGCTGACGGTCACAATGGACACAGACGTGATGTGTACTGACATATACACAGTGTACAGGTGAACAGTAGCACACACGCGACATGGGGACATATGCCAACTGATATGGACATAGGTGCAGCCAGGTACACATGTCCATGGCAGGCTAACATCTACATGGTGCGTGCACAGTGTGATGGGGTGGCACACAGATATGATGTGACACCCAGTGCTCAATGGTGTGAAGCCACAACATCGGCTGTGTCACCGCCACGATGCCCTTCACAGATCACTGTGCAGATGTCGTACATGTCATAGCAATGCATTTCCAACAGTATGCCAGCACAGCAGTGTGAATGTGACCTGCCACCATCATTATGTCTTCCAGATAATGCCACGCTCGGCTTCCACCATTTAGCCGACAGGAGGAGGAGGTCATCATACCATACCTCCAGAGTAACTACAATGCCCTGTTTAGCCATGTGCCACAGCAGGCACAAGAACGGCAGGAGATGTGGGAGGAGTTGTGCAGGAGGGTGAACAGCGTCTGCGGACCATACCACAGCTACCAACAAATCCGCAGGCACTGCACAGACCTGATCCGCATGCAAGACAGCGTGCGCTGCAATCGCCAGGCAACAACGTGGGACAGGTGGTGGGCCACCAACACAGCCCCCACTCACAGCTACGGAGGAGCTCCTGGCCAGTCTGGGGACACCCACGGAACAACACGCAGAACCACTTGCCCATCGTGGAGGTGGGTGTCTCCCGAGCTATGAGCCTGGAGCTGCATGGTAAGTCAGTGTTGCATGTTTGTATGATAGGCGACGTGGGTGTGGGTGTCATAGTACAACACATGATATAGCAATACATGCCAGGTATATGGCCACACAAGATGCAAACCATTGTATGCTATGTTGTGTTAGCAGACATGTGCATAGCACATGCAACCACACACATGCATGATGTGTCATGCACAGTGCTGACCGTGGAGATAGTAATGGCTAATGTGTATACCTTTGTGTAATGCCTTTACAGGTACGCCTGGCGGTCGCAAGGCCAAGGGTCTGTTGCAGGTAAGTCTGTTGCCAGTCAAACGCATGTTCTGCTGTATTGATATTCCCCATGTGTCTAGGCATGACATGCTCACCTGTGTGTGCCCCGTCACACGGTATACAGCTCGCACCACCCGACATACACACCACCCATGTACAGTAGATACACCCGCTATCAGAGTGGTATGACACCACACAACCAATTGGTGTGTTACGTGCATTCAGCTATGCATACAATGGTGTAGGTGTTACACAATGGCTGCATGTGTAGTATGCATTGGTATGCCAGTGCAGTATGGACACAGTACCACAGAGTGAGCTGTGATCTGGCCAGAGCACAGGTGTTACCAATGTGACCCATGCCCCTGCATCGGTGCACACGTTGTGACATGGCGAAGCCATGTCCCATGCACGTGGATGTCTGGCTGCAGCATTGTCACACCATGATATGACCTATGCACAACATAGCAGACATACACACTGTCAGCATATCCGTAGAGAATGTGACACGTCACACTAGTATGGGTGTATGTCACATGGGCCACCACAGGGCCGTGTGCACAATGTCTACCACACACAATTGTCAATGAGTCAGACAGACAAGGCCATGGTTGATACCTACAGGCATGTTGCCACACAGCACATCCACAGTGGGTACTCACCATTGCACCCTGTACACACATAGTGGGTTCATCAATGTAGTGGACGGCGTGGACATGTGATGTAGTACACCAGTGACATGACATTCCTCTCCACAGCTACTACAGGTGCCTCCAATGTCCACCATATATATGTGCTGCTGAGCAGCTGAACTGGCTTACAGACATGGCAATGTAATGCGTCCAGGTCACGCATCGCACAGACACATAGCTGTGTCCTGCTACTGTGCAGTGGCACAGAGCCCGCACCACACCGTACAGCTATGCACACAGCCCACAGCAAACGCACCTACACAGACATCACTGTTACACATACATTGTATCTGTACACTGTACACATAACACTGCACCATGACAGCCATCATGATGTGGTGCATGCGGTGGACACCATCTTCACATCGTCCACATGATACCGCACATGTTTGCGGTGTACATTACATACTGTTGGCAGCCATGTGTACTCCCAACTTGCCCGCGGCCACACGGTGTATCACGCTGATGCATGCAAACTACCATGAATGTGTGTACTGCATGCCTACTAAATGACACCTGCCTGTTGTACTGTCCCCACCAGGGCAGTGTACATACTGCCACTATGAATGTCTGGTCTGCATTCACTGGTCTGTGTTGTGTGAATGCTGCATGCCACCTGCATAATCACATGCATGCTGTGTGTGTGTGTGTGTGTGTGTGTGTGTGTGTGTGTGTGTGTGTGTGTGTGTGTGTGTGTGTGTGTGTGTGTGTGTGTGTGTGGTTCATTATTGTAACCGATGGTATGTCTTTGTATTGACAGGTGCTGTAGGTGCGTTCCCCTCCTGCGGTCAATCTGATGCTAGTGTCCCCACAGATACTAGTGGTGATGAGCATGTGCATGAGGCACAGGCAGGGTCATCACAGGCAGAGACTGTGCCACTGGAGAACATCACACATACGTCCCTTTCATCCCTGCACACGGTTCAGATGCCGACACATACCCCAACACCGTTGCCCATAGATGACGGTCAGTCAGCCTCTGTTGTCCACGAGCAGGAATGTGTGGTGGCTGCAGAAGGTGTGGGGACACACGATGTTGCCAGTGTAAGGACTGGTGCAGTGCCACGCAGGCATGTGGCAGGTGCTGCCCGTAGGGGGAGCACCGCTAGACATACACCTGCCGTCCAGGGTGCAGCAGCTGGTATAACCAGACGCATGTTCCAGACTGTAATGGCGGCGCAGGCAGAACCAGGAGGGGCAGAGGCTGCAGAGGTCCGCAATCCGTACCCTAAATGACAGCATCCAGGCATTGGCAAATGCACAACAGCATCTTGCCGATGTTCTGGATAGGAGATTGGGCGATATGGCTGGTCTCATCGACCGAGGCTTGGCCATCCTTGAGCCTGCGCAGTCCGTGCAGGAACACCAGGTAGGGGTGAGGCATAGGGCACGTGGGCGTGTGCCAGCAACACCACCTGCTGCAGGTCAGCGTGTGCGTGCCACCTCCCATGCCCACACAGACAGTGATGGTAGCAGTAGCACTGCAGCTGCTACCACACCATCCACACCAGGACAGAGCAGGCCACGTGGACGTGGCCCAGGACGGCCCCGTCGGGCACGCTTCCAGCGGACATGTGACATCGGAGAGTGGACAGTCTGTACCTCCACCCGGTCGTGCCCGTGTGACCCCAGGCAGGCGGGTCACCGCCGGCAGACACAGTGAGCCGTAACACCTGCACTGTACAGTCAGGGGCTGCCAAGCATACCCCGTGTAGGCATCACAGATGACTGAACTGTGTACACACACACCCACACACAGCAGACACAACTGTAGGGCTCCACCACACCCACATGCAATCTACATAGTCATGCCCACTCAATGCACTGGCCCTTACACACACACATGATGTCATCCATTGGTACAGCCCATGCCTGTGGCACACATATCACCCTGTGCAAATGATTAAGTCTCTGCCGCGATAACTGTGAGCCACACCATCAATGCACGGTTAAGCTGACATATTATGATGCACAGGGTGGACACGATAGTGAGAGGTGTATGTGATACCTGTGTCCGCATAGTACGTGCTGTGTATGTTGTGGTGTGTGTGTATGGCTGGTGACAGGTGTGTATGTGATGTGTGTTGTGCACGGACATCATGCAGCAGACATACCATGCAGGACAGGTGCAGCATTCATTGATATGTGTACACAGTATGTGTGGTGGTTACATGTGTAGCACCATGTCGGTGCAGTTAACCCGTATGATACTGATGGTGTACTTGCGTGCCTACTGGGAGCACTGTAATTAGTTCCCCACGTGTAGTCGTGGTGTACCCACAGGCATGTCTGGCAAAATCAGCATAGCACAGTTACCCACATCTGGCATGGACCCCTACATAGGTACATAGGCACACATGAACGTGACAGGATATGTGCCCTACGACATGTGTGGACCTAGCATGACTGTGTGTGGCATCTAACACCCCTCAGGATGGGGATGCCATATCCATCAGTCCCCAGTCCCTGGTCTAGCAGTGACACACAGAGGTTGACTGGCGATAACTATAGTCACACATCCACACGTCAGTAGCAGTCCTGGACAAAGGCAGTCAGGGCCTTTCCTTCACATGGCCTGGCACTCCTCCCTGTGTTGTAGTGTGTGTCTGGCCGTTACCCTGTTCCCCCAGCACGTCCCACTCATCTTTGGGTTGAGGTGTCTGACAGTCGCTTCTGTGCCCGTGTTCGCATGGGGCCTGGGAGGTGGAATGTGCCCATGTCACCCAGGTCAGACATGGCCATGTATGTCGGGCACAGATCACCACGGAGCAGCTGTGCTGTGCAGATCCACAGCCAGTGTCCCCTTGGCCGTGGACCTTGTGACACATGTCCTAGCACCGTCATCCCCGGCTTGTGGAACGTTTGCGGTCCTTCCGAAAGTGCTGCAGGCGCCAGGTTAGCTACAGGCCACATGTGCCATTGCACGCAGTCATTGCACTGGTGTGTGATGTGTACAGGGGTACAATGAACACCCTGATGTGGTTGCCATTCCATCCAGACCAGGAGGCCACAATGGAATGTCTTCACACCCACATTGCCATTGTGTGTGTTGACAGAGGTTGCCAACAGGTGTGGTAGCCATTACCCTGAACATGTCCACCATCTTTAATGGCGTACCACCTACATGTGACATTGGGATGAACATGTTCTTCACACTGGGTAGGGCTGCACCTTCTCTGGCATTTGGTAGCAGGCCATGGCTCTGGCACCAGTCAGCCATGTCTATGACGCCCTAGGTGGATGTTCGTGTAACATGGGGTGCTGGGTATGTCGGCCCGTGTGTAGTCATCTGCATACCTTGTCTGCTACAATCCCCCTATGATTGCATGCACATTGGAAGGTTGGATGCCATATGGCAGGGTGCACAGGAGTGAGCCCTGTGGGCCTCCACTGGGTCCAGATATGAGTGTGACAAAGCACCTTCAGCACCAACCCTGTGTGGTGTGACCTCCAACCTGTGTGAGAAGCATCGGGTGACATATGTCCCCACATGTATGCTGGCGAGCCTTTACATGGGTCCCATGTGTAGTGTGCTCTGAACGCTCCCACCAGGTCATGGTACTGTGTGCAAACCCACATATCCCCATCAATGGCCTTGGTGAACACTCCAGACTGGACGAGCAGGTTCGGGAGGCAGGATCCGCCCTTGACTATGTAGTTGTGGGTATGTTCCGGTATTGGCTGTACACCGCTATCTGTAACCATGACCACCTGTATGGACCTCCACACAGCTTTGCAGACAACACTTGTCAACCGTATAGGGTGTGGCTGTTGACAGTCCATAGGAGCACTACCCTGGCATAGTGGGACCACAGATGCCATATGGCATCCATTGGGGACATAGCCCATAGTAAGGCTAACATGACACAGTGGTCGCATGTGTGGGCCGAGGGCCTCAAAGAGGATGGGTAGCACACAGCCAGGGAAACCATCGGTGCCCATTGCTGACGTGTCAAACGCCATAGAGATATGGGATCACCCCAGGCCATATGACATGTTTGGGAGGATACACTCTGGTGGGATGGATATGTTCCCTGTTGGGGGATGTATGCATGGAACATGTCCTGTGGTATGCAGACAATGTCTGTGGGTGCAGTGACTGTTGTACCATTCTGGACCATTTCCAGGCAGGTCTGTGTGCCCCAACCATGTCCTTACCACAGTTAGGGAAGGCCCTGTGGTTGTCTCATGTGCCCTCTGCAGTACCACTCCCACGAGCGGACCTGGATGTTGGTATGTGGGGCCGTATGGTGACGCCGGTATGAATGGGTGATGGTTTCCTGGTACTGTCATTGCCCTGCCATGTAGTAGCTCCAACTGTTGATGTACAGGTAGTCAGTGGCTGCGGTCCACCACACCATGTGCCTACCTGTGGTGGACAAGGTCCTGATGTCATCATGTTTGCCTGTTGCAGACATGCATGTGGGTGGTCGGGAAGGCATTCGGTAGGCTTCCGGTCTGGCCTCTGTTCAACATTGGCATGGAGGACATGTAGGGTACCACACCGGTCATATGATGTGTGTGGTTTTCTGTGGAGAGGTCATCACTGAGGTCCCCCATGCTGGTGTTGGTTACAGTGAGTGGATGACCAGTGGATCCACTATACGGTCTTGCATCACCATTGAGGGCTGTACATCCTGTGTGGGGCATATCCTCACCATGCGTGATGGGCAGAACTGTCAGACATCTCCCTGGTATGTATGGTGCATGGCTGTTTAACAGTGGCCAGGTGTGTGAACACCTGGGACTGCTGGCGTGCTGTGTTGTGCCATGGGTAATGTTCCCAGGCTATGTATGGGTGGTTCATGTCACCCAAACGGTGCTGTTGTGAGAGCATGCCCACTCACCAGTGTCCTCAGGACATCTGTGAAGGTATCCTGTGTTTGTGAGGGTTGTCTGTAGCATGCAACAAACTGTAGGCCAGTCCTACACATGGTTAATTGCACCTACATATTCCCCGCAGCAACAACAACGCCTGTGGCATGACCGGTTACTGTTGTGTGGCGGACACACAGGATGGTCCGCAACCCGCCACCCATGCCGCCGCACCATGTGTATGCATGTCTGATCTGTGCCGACTCTAAGTGTCTGAGCATGCCCAGTAGGCAGCTGTGTAGATAGACACACAGCACAGTGCACACCGCAGCCGTCTGCAGTAATACCCCGGGTGCATGCCTCTATCCCCACGCAACGCCACGCCTGTGGCATGGCCAGGTTTCTGTTGTGTGGCTGGACACACACGACGGTCCACATTACGCCACCCATGCCGCCGCAACATGTGTATGCATGTCTGCCCTGTGCCGAGTCTAAGTGTCTGAGCATGCCCAGTATGCAGTGATGTACTGATCAGTAGTTACTTGTTATTCTCGACTGCAGCACTAACGTGTTAGTGCACGGCGACCTTGGGATGGTAACAGACTGCGTGACTGCGCACTCTGTCCGAACACCCGAGCGGGCGCATTGCCTTTGCAAATGATACCACTCACGTAGGGGTATGCCTCCTGACAGCGCTCTGCTCAGTAAACTCGGTAGCGCGTTCTGTAAATGCTTCATACTGTAGTGTGTTCATGTAGATAGGCGTAGGTTCGTCCCCCGTCCTTTCCGTGTGTGTGTGTGTGTGTGTGTGTGTGTGTGTGTGTGTGTGTGTGTGTGTGTGTGTGTGTGTGTGTGTTTCCATCTGCCTCTGCGACTGATTATGCTTTTAGACGCTCCGCAACACATGCCTTGGCTATTGCCAACTATTGTCTTGCGGGTGCCGTCAGCAGCCTACAAGTATGCCTGTGACAGCGCTCTGTTTAGCAAACTCGGTAGCGCGTTCTGTAAATGCTTCATACAGTAGTGTGTTCATGTAGATAGTCGTAGGTTCGTCCCCCGTCCCTTCCGTGTGCGTGTGTGTGTGTTTCCAGCTGCCTCTGCGACTGATTATGCTTTTAGACGCTCCGCAACACATGCCTTGGCTATTGCCAACTATTGTCTTGCGGCTGACGTCAGCAGCCTACAAGTATGCCTGTGACAGCGCTCTGTTTAGCAAACTCGGTAGCGCGTTCTGTAAATGCTTCATACAGTAGTGTGTTCATGTAGATAGTCGTAGGTTCGTCCCCCGTCCCTTCCGTGTGTGCGTGTGTGTGTGTGTTTCCAGCTGCCTCTGCGACTGATTATGCTTTTAGACGCTCCGCAACACATGCCTTGGCTATTGCCAACTATTGTCTTGCGGGTGACGTCAGCAGCCTACAAGTATGCCTGTGACAGCGCTCTGTTTAGCAAACTCGGTAGCGCGTTCTGTAAATGCTTCATACAGTAGTGTGTTCATGTGGATAGTCGTAGGTTCGTCCCCCGTCCCTTCCGTGTGTGTGTGTCTCTGTGTGTGTGTGTGTTTCCAGCTGCCTCTGCGACTGATTATGCTTTTAGACGCTCCGCAACACATGCCTTGGCTATTGCCAACTATTGTCTTGCGGGTGACGTCAGCAGCCTACAAGTATGCCTGTGACAGCGCTCTGTTTAGCAAACTCGGTAGCGTTCTGTAAATGCTTCATACAGTAGTGTGTTCATGTGGATAGTCGAGGTTCGCTCCCCGTCCCTCCCGTGTGTGTGTCTCTGTGTGTGTGTGTGTTTCCAGCTGCGTCTGCGACTGATTATGCTTTTAGACGCTCCGCAACACATGCCTTGGCTATTGCCACCTATTGTCTTGCGGGTGACGTCAGCAGCCTACAAGTATGCCTGTGACAGCGCTCTGTTTAGCAAACTCGGTAGCGCGTTCTGTAAATGCTTCATACAGTAGTGTGTTCATGTGGATAGTCGTAGGTTCGACTCCCAGCCCTGCCAAGTGTGTGCCTGTGTGTGTGTGTGTGTTTCCAGCTGCGCCTGCGACTGATTATGCTTTTAGACGCTCCGCAACACATGCCTTGGCTATTGCCACCTATTGTCTTGCGGCTGACGTCAGCAGCCTACAAGTATGCCTGTGACAGCCCTCTGTTTAGCAAACTGGGTAGCCCCTTCTGTAAATGCTTCATACTGTACTGTCTTCATGTAGATAGTCGAGGTTCGTCCCCCCTTCCGTGTGTGTGTGTGTGTGTGTGTGTGTTTCCAGCTGTCTCTGCGACTGATTATGCTTTTAGACGCTCCGCAACACATGCCTTGGCTATTGCCAACTATTGTCTTGCGGGTGATGTCAGCAGCCTACAAGTATGCCTGTGACAGCGCTCTGTTTAGCAAACTTGGTAGCGCGTTCTGTAAATGCTTCATACAGTAGTGTGTTCATGTAGATAGTCGTAGGTTCGTCCCCCGTCCCTTCCGTGTGTGTGTGTGTTTCCAGCTGTCTCTGCGACTGATTATGCTTTTAGACGCCCGCAACACATGCCTTGGCTATTGCCAACTATTGTCTTGCGGGTGATGTCAGCAGCCTACAAGTATGCCTGTGACAGCGCAGTGTTTAGCAAACTCGGTAGCGCGTTCTGTAAATGCTTCATACAGTAGTGTGTTCATGTAGATAGTCGTAGGTTCGTCCCCCGTCCCTTCCGTGTGTGTGTGTGTGTTTCCAGCTGTCTCTGCGACTGATTATGCTTTTAGACGCTCCGCAACACATGCCTTGGCTATTGCCAACTATTGTCTTATGGGTGATGTCAGCAGCCTACAAGTATGCCTGTGACAGCTCTGTTTAGCAAACTCGGTAGCGTTCTGTAAATGCTTCATACAGTAGTGTGTTCATGTAGATAGTCGAGGTTCGTCCCGTCCCTTCCGTGTGTGTGTGTGTGTGTTTCCAGCTGCCCTGCGACTGATTATGCTTTTAGACGCCGCAACACATGCCTTGGCTATTCCCAAATTTTGTCTGGGGGGTGCCGCCAGCAGCCTACATGTATGCCTTCGACAGCGCCGCCAGTTAACTCGGTAGCGTTGTGTAATTGATTCATACTGTACTGAGTTCATGTAAATAGGCGTAGGTTCATCTCCGTCCCTTCCGTGTGTGTGTGTTTCCGTTGCTTTCACCAGACATCTGAATAAGCAAATTGTTACAGTGTTCACAATCAACAGTGTGATATTTAAAATCATGTTAGGACTCACATTGTTGTTTGTGAACATTCGTAGACATAGCATATTTCCTGCACACGTTGTGGAAACAACGAAAACGTTGCATGTTTTCATGAACTGTTCAAATGTTACGAAGACTTGTGTTGTGTCGAACTACGGTGACTATTCTTGCTGCAGGTTTTCGGTTTGTTTGTGTTGCATAGTACAATATCATGTAATACGTGTGTTCATAGTATGATTTCTGTGATGTTGACATGTGTGTGTTTCGTTAGCAGTACGTCTCTGCTTTCTATGCTGTGGCTACATCCCTATTGCTCGCATAGAAAGTGACAAATGGAAGTGTAAGGGTGGACATTTAAAGCCTGGATACTTCCATGTTATGTGTAAGTCTCACGGGGCCAACGGGTGATAGCGCATACATGTCTATGAAGTACCTTTGGATACCATATGCGACCTGTCGTGGACGAAATGTTTATGTTGACTGTTCCATCTACCTATGTGTGACATTGTTTGGGGCCATAGGGTGCCAGCAAGTCTTCCCTGTACATTGGGTGTTTGCCATGGTGTATTGACATCAATCCTATTAATTCACCGAAGGATGTCTTTCTTTGGTGTCAACGCCATAGTTTGACCATCCTATGTCATTCCCAGCAGACGTGGAGATTGTGCCATTGGTATCTTTACACAGGTGACCCATCTGTTCCACTGTATGGAAGCGTGTGATCCCCATAGATGTGCTGGCACATGGTGTGTTGTACGCCGGTATCTGCCCAGCGGTCTTTCTTTGAATGGGGTGTGTGTACTGTACACCGTATCTGTATTCCCTGGGTTATGCCTTGCAACAGCTGTGGGATTCCCCCAGGTTTGCAGCTATGGGTGCCATCTTGGCCGTACGTTTGTCCATCCATGGGAACTGCCTACTGGACACTAGTATCGGGCTGTCAACATTTCACAGCTGCATTCTCCATTTCCGGTGGATGATCGGTATTAGTATTGCGGAGTAACGCATATGCCATGGCCACGTCCCGCACACGGGGCGGGACGATGAATCATCTGCCAATCCACACCGACACCCATATATGCATACCCACGATCCCATGTCTGCAAATCGACAGTACCCCTTGCACACCCTTCATGTGCGGAAATGGGATGTGGACGTACGTGTATGGATGCAGCAGCCTGGGGAGTCCTATTCATATGTCCTGCATTTCATGGACGGCTGTCATCACCCTTGAAGACACCTGTGGTGCACATATCTACCTGTGCCGTAGTCACGGCTGTCACCTCTTCCGGTTCACACTATGTTGCTCACACTCACTTAAGGAGTAATATTTGGGTCCTGCAATGGACACCGATGTGCATATGTAAAGTTTAGGACATGTTGGACTGTGTCCATTCGGCCAGTGGGTTTGACTGCCGCCGTATGTTCCCCATTCCCGGATGTCTGTCCGCCTACCCATATTATGTAGTGCTACGTAACCCGTGTCCTTCCACAATTTACCCATAGGGTGTTACTGTAGTCCTGCAGGTTGGCAACAGCTTTACATAATCCTCACAGGTACCATTGTGAGCTATCCGCCACTGAATTGTCAGTATAACACAGCCGGTACATGTAGAACCTATGTATTCATGACAGTATGTCAGTTATGTGTGTGAACTCCATATTTTAGCGATAGTATGGCCTTCCTAGTTGACGTTGTTGGTGTGCCATTAATATGTGTTCCACAGGTCGCAGGTATGTTCCGCCGAGTGGAGGCAGGAGAGCCCCACATACTGGATACCACCTGCGCTGCTGTGTACGCTGGGATTCGCATGGCAGGATGGATGTCTACGGGTGTATGTACTGCTGTTTCCATCTTTATGTCCTGTGTCATGCCCTACTACGGCTGTGTGATTCCACCAGGCTTGCTATTATGGGTGCCATCTTGTCCGTACGCTTGTCCATCCTTGGGAAATGCCTACTGGACACTGATGTAGGGCTGAACACATTTCACACATGCCTTTAGCATTACCCTATGGGTGCTTTGCATCCTTACTGGGGACTAAGGCACGCGTCCTGTACCCGCAGCCCTCCCACGGGGCGGGACAACGGATTATCAGCCAAACAACACCGAGACCCATTTTGCATACCCAGGATACCAGGGCTGCAACCCCCCACGCACGCATGACACATCCTTCATGTGTGCGGAACTGGGATATGGACGCTTTTATGTATGGACACGGCAGTCTGGGGACCTCTGTTCATATGTCCTGCATGTCATGGGCAGGTATCATCAACCTTAAACACGCTGGTGGTGCATATGTCTAGCGGTGCCGTAGTCACGGTATGTACTCGGATTGGCTTTTCGAGCATACTGGCAAACAAGTCAGAATTTTTGGAGTCCTACAATGGACACTGATGTGCATTTGTAAAGTGTAGAACGTGTTTGACTGTCCCCATCTGGCCAGTGGTATTGACTGCCGCTGTATGTTCCCCAGTCGTGGATGTCTGCTTGACTACCCATCGTTTGTATGACATGGCCTATCTATATCCACGTGCCAGTATGCGTAAATACAGCAAACCTTGCGTCCTGCCCATCTTCATAAACGACATTATGGAACATATATCGGCTGAAACAGACACTGTCAAATACGATAGACTCCACAGTGAAAGGATACTGAGCTCTCTCAACTACTAACATGGGGCACCGTCCGAGTATGGATGTCATGACATAGCCGTCCCTAATTCACTTCCTTCAGAGTCGGTTTAAAGCGAATTAATCAATAAACCTGCTCATAGTTAGGTGGACAGTGCTCCAAGTCTTGATTATAACGTGACATATACATATCAGTGTTGCATGCCTTACTTCATGGAAACAATAATACGGCAACAATGTGTTAATATATCTACAATATTGGTAAATACAATCAGTATCCGGACACATAGTTGATAATTGGTGAGAGTGCACCTTAGAATGTAGTGTGTTGATCAGGTTATTGTATATCGATGTGTATATTAGTAGCATTACGATAACAAAGCATGGAATCAATAGGTACTATTTAAGCATATATTTGACAATTATGAATGTAAACGTGTGGAGGAGACATCCGTAACCTTCCCTGGTTCCACTGGATCACACACGCACACTCGCATGTCCGGATTGTGGGTTACGCGCACGCGCACATGCATATCCGTATTCCGTTTATATATGTTTACAGTGTCTGTGTGGTTACGTGTTTTGCGTTACTTGTGACTATTCCGTAACATATGTCTGATCCGTTTGACGGACGTGTGCAGAAAGCACTTACAGCTTTATATATGTAACAGTCTTTGCAGCATGGACGCTTTACGTACACGTGCACATCTATATGTTCTATAGTCATAATTCCAACGTGACTGCAGTCACATTTGACTCTTACTGTGACCAGTGCACGTTAGCTGTTCGTTGTCATTAATATGCATACCCGTGGTACCTATGTACATTTACATATCACCCCCCCCGCACACACGCACGTCACAGGCATCCATTCTCCTGCTGGGAAAGGTGCGGTACTGCATGTTGAACATTCCTAATTCCCCCTCGCTCATGGCCCAGGATGCATATGTCGTCACCACAGGGCTGTTCAGATGACAGCTGCTTATATCCCATATGCATACAGGCCTTCGATTGTCAGGGTGTTGCTGTGGTGCTTTGGGTTTGGTCTTGGCCGCCCACTGTACGGGACCGCCCTGACCCTGTACGAATGTTAGATGAGTCACATGGGCACGTTTTGTCCGTGTCCATGGTACCATGTCACGGCCCCCCCCAATTAGTCTTAACCGTGTGCGCCGATTGGCCGGTGTATCCGTTGTAGATCTCGTTATACTAATTGCACACGGGCTGATCGAACTAACCTACTGCCATTACTAACCCTCCATATGTATGGCCTGTGTCGCAATATTACAAGGGTTTAACATTGCGTGACGACTTTCACTGAGCCACAGACATGTCCGTTGCTTTGTTTGGCCCGGTTCCGCTGTGCTACACACATTTAACATGGCGTAACAGGTTGAACAGCTCAGACACGAGGACATTGGGTTGTCCGTCGTTGTCTATTATTGAATGTCTCTGTGGAGTTTGTTTCACAAAGCGACACATTGTCGGCATTGTTAACGGACATCTCGCGCAGTATGTCCGCAACGACGCGGGTGATGTATGTCTGCCTTTGGCCGGCGAACAGGCATTATGCTGTGCCATTATGTCTGGGGATATATGGTTTCCTTCCTTACGTAGATGATGTGCCATACTAGCAATGACCCTAGCGATGACCCGCGTCTGGGTGTGGGTACTGCTGTATTACCCACGGGAAGAGTGGCCTTAGGGTAAGTGGTGACCTAGGCAGAGGTTGCCACCGATACGTCACCCGCTACCCCCCTCCTGGTCTACCTACACCAAACAGAGTCTGGAAAGGTGCCCCGAGTAGAGCAACACCCTAGACGGCTACCTACTTGGCCTATGCCTAAGGCCGGCTATGTGTGTGGTCCCTTGGGCATCGGACTCGGGAACGTGGCACATCTGCCGTTGGTATGTCCAGCATTACCCACATCCAGCCCCAAGGCAGTCAACACAACATCCATGGGTCCACATGGTGTCCCAGCTGTGCACTCCGGGAACTCTATGCGGAATTTAACCCACACTTCGGACAGCTGTGTAATCCTAGCCTCACCTCAGGATACGTACCTGAGTAGTAGCACAGGGCGACTGTAGTCACACTCCACATAGATGGTGCCTCCACTGACCCTGGGTATTACCATACCATTAGTTTGACAAGCCTTATCTGCAAAGCCATGGAGATGGTTCATAATGGGACACATAGATGAGGACATAGGGGACCCGCATACTTTGGATACAACCCAGTTTAGCTTGGTCATAGTCAGATCATGCCCTTTACACGTGTTTCACTTTGTAGAACCAGTCACCAAGGCCATTGCTGAGGGTAAACCAGTCCATACAGCCTACCTCAACCCGGCAGAGGCCGTCGACACAATACCCCCCTCGGGTATACTTGATAAACCCGTCATCTTGAATGTAAATCCATACATCGCTATATGGGTTGCAAACGGGCTAGGTCACAGAACACACATGGCCATAGTTGCTGGCGCCATGTCATACTCACAGCCAGTCACAGGTGGTGTCCCATGGGGCTCAGTCCTGGGTCCACTATTTCCAGCATCTACGTTTCCAATGTACACGCACACACAGGGGGGTTATGGGTGACAATGTTTGCATACGACTGCAAACCGGATGCCAAGGTCAGACACACATCTGACACAGATATCCTTCAGGAGTGCCTCACAGATGTGGATAAGTGGTACCAGAGACATGTCCTACAGCTAAATGCCAGGAAATGCATAGGCATACCCTTCGGGATGAACAAGGTTACCCCGAGCTACCATATAGGTGGCAGTCCACTGAACACGGAGGGTTACCAGTGATCTGGGGACACGTGTTGTTGTTAACCGTTCGTTAGACACACATGTTGCTAACATAGTTGGGTAGACCTTCCACATTGCCCACATCATCATGAAGGGATTCACATCTAGATCAGGGCAGGTCATTGTCCCTTGTACTCATCACTCAATAGACCTATGATTGGGTACAATGCCCGGGTCAGAATGTATCTGACCCAACACCTGCAGCAGCTGGAAAGGCACCAACAGTTCTTCGACAAACGGATGCAGGGTCTCAGGTATATGTGTTATACTGACCGACTGAAAGGATTCCAGCTGTATACAGTTGCATACCACTTGCCCAGAGGTGACCCGTGCCTGGCATGCACGGCTAGGTCGAACCCAGATCTGATGACTATGCTTCACGTAAATAAGGTAGATCCTCAGAACCACAAGGGCAGCTGACGTACACCTTGACACTGTCATTAATCGAACGTGTTGTTGGGACGGATTCATCACCCAGACACTCACTATGCTGTGGAACGACATCCCAGTACATGTGAGGGCAAGCACCTCGCTGGCCTTCTGTTAGTATTTACACATGGATGTCTGGATTGATTTATTTCTGTAACCTTCTAAATGAATGTTACATTAGCACATTGTGAATCTTTACATTTCGTTGGTCTATTTTACAGTAGTCATATCCATACGGTTTATGTGTATATATTATGGTTCATTCATATTACTAGGTGTCTGCAGTTCTGTTAATATATTGGCACAATCCGTAGGACATATACATGTAGCTTACACAGTCAGACATTTGGAAAACATTTTATGTTGGTTCATGTTTCATATATGTACATATATTTCCATTTTCCGATGAAGACTGTACCTTCAAGCAATGTCTGTTGTCCTCACTGTGTGGGATGTGTAACCCAAGTAAGGTTTGTTCGCTTGTCTGCCTTTAAGGCATGTAATTAGTACCTAGCACATCTAATGTACCAACCAATTAATGCTTGTAAATGTAGTAGGTTGGACTACATTGTATGTAGTCTGAATAAGTCTGCTTATGAAGCAGACGAAGTGTGCTCCAATAGACTATGGTGACTGCCTTTAATTCTTGGTGTGCTCTGGTTGGTCACTGACGGTCCCTACAGTACCTCGTCTTTGCTTTGGACTTCATCGGCTGGTTGTCTGTGTTTCTTGTATGGGGAATGTCAACTGTAGTCCCTATGTGTATGACTTGTGTAATGCTTTACTACGGCAGTGTAATTCCACCGGGTTTGCATTTATGTGTGCCATCTTAGTCATACGCTTGTCCATCCATGTGAATTGCCTACTATACACTGGTATGGGGCTGTACACATTTCACACCTGCATTTTGCATTCCCCGGAGTATGGTGTGCATTATTAGCGGAGAGTGACGATGTGTTACGCACACGCCCTCCCACGGGCGGACAAAGGATTGCCTGCGAAACAACACCGAGGCCAGATTCTACATACCCAGACTCCCTTGACTGCAACAGTGGACAGTACCCATTACACATCCTTCATGTGTGCTGCAGTGTGATGTGGACGCAGCTGTATGGACCCGATACCCTGGGTATTTCTGTGCATGTGTGCTGCAGTTCATGGACAGCTATCATCAACATTGAACACGCTTGCGTGCCTATGTGTACCTGTGACGTGGTGACGACAATTAGATCACATGAGTAATGCAGGAAGCTAGCAGGCATTCTCTGAACAGAATTTTGGGTCCTACAATGGACACCGATGTGCATATGTCAAGTTAGATGTTGCTGGACTGTGTCCACCTGCCCAGTGCTTTTCACTGCTGGTGTATGTTCCCCAATCACGGATGTCTGTTTGACTACCCATTCCACATGGTGCTACATAACCGGCTGCGTTAGTACTGTGAACAAATGACATACATCCAAAGATGGTGGTTACCAACTGCTTCATATAAACCTCAGACATCCCAATGGGACATATCCGTCACTATATTTCCAATATAACACCACCAGAACATGTTGCTTACCTATGCATTCATGTAACCATGTTGTCTTCGTAGGTGGGAATGCCATAGTTTACACATCCTACGTGACGTTGTGTGTGTGCCATTAGTATGTGTTCCACAGGTCGCACATCTGTTCCGCTGTACGGTAGCGGGTGCTCCTCAGTCTGTTGCTGGCAGACTGAGTGCTGTGTACGCCGGTGTTGGCACGAGAGTCCGGCTCTGTATGTGGAATGTCAACTGTGGTCCCTATGTGTATTTCCTGTGTCATGCCTTACCGGCTATGTCATTTACCCGGTTTGCAGTTGTGGGTGCCATCCTGGCCATACGGGTGTCCATCCATGACAATTGCCTACTGGACACTAGTATAGGGCTGTACACATTCCACACCTACATTTAGCATTCTCCGGAGTATGGTTTGCATTATTAGCGGAGAGTAAGGCAGGTGCTACGACAAATCCCTCCCACAGGGCGGAAGAAGGATTGCCTGCGAAACAACACCGAGCACAGAGTCTACATACCCAGAATCCCTTGACCGCAACAATTGCCAGTACCCATTACACATCCGTCATGTGTGCGGAAGTGTGATGTGGATGCAGTTCTATGGACCCGGTCCCTGGGTATTTCTGTGCATCTGTGCTGCATTACATGGAGAGCTATCAGCAACATTAAACACGCTATGTGCATATGTGTACCTGTGACTACAATGAGGTCCGTTAGGTGATTAAATAAGGCGGAAGAGCTGTCTTTAGACAAATTTTGGGTCCTACAATGGACACCACTGTGCATATGTAAAGTGTAGAGCTTGTCGGACTGTGTCCTTGTGAGCATTGGATTTCACTGATACTGTGTGTTCAGGAATCGCGGATGTCTGTTTGACTACCCATTCCACATGGTGCTACATAACCAGCTGATTTAGTACT
Organism: Protopterus annectens; assembly: GCF_019279795.1. Taxonomy (NCBI): domain Eukaryota; kingdom Metazoa; phylum Chordata; order Ceratodontiformes; family Protopteridae; genus Protopterus; species Protopterus annectens. Next base: position 1,256,102,824 of record NC_056739.1, read on the forward strand.
GTGAACAATTGACATACATCCAAAGATGCTGGTTACCAACTGCTTCATATAAACCGCAGACATCCCAATGGGACATATCCGTCACTGTATTTCCAATATAACACCACCGAACATGTTGCTTACCTATGCATTCATTTAACCATGTTGTCTTCATAGGTGGGAATGCCATAGCTTACATATCCTACTTGACGTTGTGTGTGTGCCATTAGTATGTGTTCCACAGGTCGTACATCTGTTCCGCTGTGCACGGTAGCGGGTGCTCCTCAGTCTGTTGCTGGCAGACTGAGTGCTGTACGCCGGTGTTGGCACGAGAGTCCGCTCTGTATGTGGAATGTCAACTGTGGTCCCTATGTGTATTTCCTGTGTCATGCCTTACCGGCTATGTCATTTACCCGGGTTTGCAGTTGTGGGTGCCATCCTGGCCAGGGTGTCCATCCATGACAATTGCCTACTGGACACTAGTATAGGGCTGTACACATTCCACACCTACATTTAGCATTCTCCGGAGTATGGTTTGCATTATTAGCGGGAGTAAGGCAGGTGCTACGACACATCCCTCCCACAGGGCGGAGGAAGGATTGCTCTTGAAACAACACCGAGCACAGAGTCTACATACCCAGAATCCCTTGACCGCGACAATTGACAGTACCCATTACACATCCGTCATGTGTGCGGAAGTGTGATGTGGATGCAGTGCTATGGACCCGGTACCCTGGGTATTTCTGTGCATCTGTGCTGCATTACATGGACAGCTATCAGCAACATTAAACACGCTTTGCGGTGCATATGTGTACCTGTGACGCCAATGAGTTAACTTAAGTGTTGAAAGAATGCGGCATTCCTGTCTTTAGACAAATTTTTGGGTCCTACATTGGACACCACTGTGCATATGTAAAGTGTAGAGCTTGTCGGACTGTGTCCTTGTGAGCAGTGGGTTTCACTGATACTGTGTGTTCAGGAATCGCGGATGTCTGTTGGACTACCCATTCCACATGGTGCTACATAACCAGGTGATTTACTACTGTGGACAAATTACATACATCCAAAGATGCTGGTTAGCAAATACTCAATTTAAACCGCAGACGTCCCAATGGGACATATCCGTCACTGTATTTCCACTATAACACCACCAGAACATGTTGCTTACCTATGCATTCATTTAACCATGTTGTCTTCATAGGTGGGAAAGCCATAGTTTACATATCCTACTTGACGTTGTGTGTGTGCCATTAGTATGTGTTCCACAGGTCGCACATCTGTTACGCTGTACGGTAGCGGGTGCTCCTCAGTCTGTTGCTGGCAGATTGAGTGCTGTGTACGCCGGTGTTGGCACGACGGTCCTGCTTTGTATGTGGAATGTCAACTGTAGTCCCTATGTGTATTTCCTGTGTTATGCCTTCCCGGCCCTATCTCATTCACCAGGGTTTGCAGTTGTGGGTGCCATTCTGGCCATACGGGTGTCCATCCATGACAATTGCCTACTGGACAGTAGTATGGGGCTGTACACATTACACACCTACATTTAGCATTCTCCGGAGTATGGTTTGCATTATTAGCGGAGACTGAGGCAGGTGATACGCACACATCACTCCCACGGGGCGGGAGAAAGTATTGCCTGCGAAACAACACCGAGCACAGAGTCTACATACCCAGAATCCCTTGACTGCAACAATTGACAGTACCCATTACACATCCGTCATGTGTGCGGAGGTGTGATGTGGATGCAGTTCTATGGACCCGGTACCCTGGGTATTTCTGTGCATCTGTGCTGCATTACATGGACAGCTATCAGCAACATTAAACACGCTTGCGGTGCATATGTGTACCTGTGACGACAATGAGTTCAGGTATGCGTTGGAATAACACATTATTCGATTCTTTCCACAATATTTGGGTCCTACAATGGACACCACTGTGCATATGTAAAGTGTAGAGCTTGTCGGACTGTGTCCTTGTGGGCAGTGGGTACTCTTTTATGCTACCATTTTGATATATATCTGGGTAATGTTTGTCCTGAGATATCAGGACATTTGACATGTGTTCGGTTTATTTACAGGACACGGCTGGCCAGAGAGGGCATATCCCTCTCAGGGTGGAACAGGTGTTTACCTTGGAACATATGCATCGGATTTTCAGCGATTACAATGTTTCAGTAACGGTATGTTGCCTAATATACCATCAATGTCATATTTATTACCCCATTTTGCTGCGTAACTCACATTATGTGCTCTCTGCGATTGCATATTGTTCACGTCACCCGTCAAATGCGGATCACATGATCTGTTGCTTCAATAATCTCCCATATCCTCTACATGACTGCTACGTACCCTTCTGTCATAACACGTGTCTCCTTCCCTGTATCCACTGTAGTGTCTACATTCACTATTTACTCTGCTGTGTGTTCCCCTGACCTATGTTCAGATTTAACAGTATGTGGGTAGGTCTTCGACCCGATATCACTACTGTTAACAGAAACACAATGTAGTCTGGTCCCTGATCTACAATAGACACAAAAAGGCAGACACTCCTTACCTGGGCCTCCTGTTTAAGGCTGCACGTTTTCTTCTTGGGATCCAGTTTTCCGCTTTTCAGCCACAGATCAGACAGTAAACAGCCTCTTTACACACAACAATTCAGTCGGAGGTCTTTTCAGTCAAGAAGAACCATTTATGCATATTCTCCGGCGTACATGTCTAACCAGCCATGCACTCTGACCTGTAGCTTACCAAGGGAATTCCGGATTACAAGGATCACGATGTGAAATAAGTTGTTACAACCAGACTGTAGTTATCAGTAGACTTTTCTAAGTGACAGCCGATAACACAGGAGGCTCGGGTTCGGACAGTTTTAGTAGTGTACACAGGCAGGCTAAATAATGTACAGTCCAAGTATGGGAGTTTTGTCTGACTCTATACAGTAAGCAGTTTCTTTATATAGTGTTTACAATCAGCATTTGCCCAACTTACTGACGTGGTCGGTCACAGGGCATTTCCATCACTATGGTCCGCAATAGTCTATACATACGTGGGTGCTGGGCTCGTGCTTTTAAATTGTTTTCTCATGGGAATAACACAGGCTTGCAAGGCACCTTGTACATTACAGTATCCTTTTGTGATTGTAGCTGTTTCAAGGACCCTAGACTGTTACGATACAGTGGACAGTTAATTTCTTGATACGTTGCTTTGTCTGTGTGGTAGGGAGTTGTACTGCTATCTTCCATTGAGCTCACAAGGCCATCCTCCTCTAGGGAAGGAGTGCTGTTATGCATGTACATACATTTATTGTTCTGTAACCCAGCAAATGATTAATGATGACAGACATGAGGCTGCTGTCCTGCTTACTGCCAGGTTCAGAATTCCATCACAGTACAGCTTAGCTTCACCAATTACATGCAGGCTTAGTTCTGCTGCCATATTGTACGGTACAATTCAATACATTATATAGTATTTCGAGTGTAAACTGGAACTTCATATGTGTTTCTATATATTTCTGAACAACATCCATCCAGCCATATGCATGTTGTTCCATCCTTTACCTTGACCGTGTGTATTTGTCCGTCCAGCCACGCTCATCTCCACATGTGATGTCCCAGTTTCCCCTTCTTTGCCTGTAGCACCCTGTTAGGATGTCCTGTGTGTTGGGCACCTGTTCCGCTATATGTGATCGACTTCACTGCAGAGATGATCGTCGATGCGGTGGTCCACCGACCAGACTTGTCCACATGTGTACACTTATGTGCACCGTGTCGTATGCAAACCTAGATGGTTTGGACGGGTACATACTACATGCCGGATGTACACATTCTGCTGACACATTCACATGCAGCCATTTACATATCTGTACCTGCGGTGGGTTGCTGACATGTGGGTATGATTTGCCAGCGTGGCATTGCCTAACACAAACATCTTACCACAGTTCAGGTATGCACATTGTGTGTGGTTGTATAGCTGCACACGGATGCTAGCAGGTTTGGGTGCAGGGGTATACATGGGTGTGACTGACATGTACAATGAGGCTATTGTGTAGTACATCCGAATGCATGTGTTCTGCTTCTGGATATTACACTTCATCATACACCATCCGTGTATGCAACAGAGATGTTGCTGGGTCTGGGATATGTTGCTATGCACATGTTTGCCTGTGTTTGGGGTATCTTGCTTCCTTACTGTTGTTATGTCGGCACAGCTACCCGGCTATGTACTGTCACTACTGCTTGTGACCATTATGGTTGGCACCTTTTCCAATGCCCATGGTGGGGCATGTTATGTGGACACTTCGATATTTGCAGGACTACACATACCCAGGGCTAGTGCAGTAGACAGAACTTCACTTGTTTGCCATACTATGAGCCTATTCTGTTAGCGTTTGGGTTCCTTATTTATTTTCTTATGCCATGTCTGTGTTCCATACCGTAATGTATATGTTTTATGCTACTATTTACATGTATATTGCGGGAATTTGCGTGGCAGGGGATCGCAGGTCATTTTCCATTATTACGATTGTTGCAGGGACACCATTGTCCAATCAGGGTCTGTCCATGGCACTTTGGGACAGCAAGTAACCCTGGTGACCATGCCCATGTCGCTGCTGGGGTTTCCACCTTTTCCATTTTCCGATCTGGGATATTTCCGGGACTCACATCTGCCTTTACAGGCCGACACATACAACGGTCACTATATAGCATAGAAATTCACTTGTTTGCCTAAATAATTTGCTTATTATTGTGGCAATTTCCTTGCTTATTCTGTTTATAGTGTCATTTCGGTATTTCTGTTACAGAAATAACCAATTCATGCTACCATTACATTACATACGGGATATCATTGTGTCCTACATTCGTAGCACATCAGCCATTTCTAATACGTTTTTTCGGGACACAACTGTCCATGGAGAGACTGCCCCAAACACAGTGGGACAGGTGGTGACCTTAGTCGCTGCTCCTATGTCGGTGCGGCGCGCTGACATGCGGCTGTACACCTTCTCTGAGTGTAAACACTGACAGTACATTGCAGGACGGCGGCGGTCTTATGCGTATCCTTTGCTCCTTGAACGGGTACACTTATGCCTTGGTGGCTTCTATTTGCTTCTCCGTTGATTTGGAACGGGGACTATGTTGCGTACTGTCCGTGCGTTTCATTCTGCACGGGACCTGGCTGCTGCCATTACTATTGTGGGCGGACCGTGGCTGTCAGCACATTAGGTTGCTCACCTCCTGCCGGCTTTGACACGCCTCCAGACGCATCCTACCTGGGCTCGCTCACGTACACTACGCACATGTCTGTGATTCCGGTGCACTCTCATTAATATGTATATGGCGCTACTGTGCCGGATATTCCATGCACCGCCGGCGCAGGCCTTACGCCGGCCTTGCGCCGAGCTTCATGAATCCCGGGGTATGAGCATTCATTTGTCTACTGTTTGACTGAGCAAGTCACTTAGCCAGACTGTGTTATCGGCCATTTCAGAAACCAGACGAGATGCCTCAGTGGTCTGTCTGACAGCATACCTACTGACTACCTGTGAACCTGTGTTTTGAGGGGGTGCTGGCAGTGTGATGGGGGGGGATAAAGGCTTTACTAAAGAAAACCATGCTGTGCTTCTTGGCATTTAGAGTGAGACCATGGATCCTGGCCATGCTAGATAATATGGGTATCATGGGAGAGGGAGGCATTGGCAACTGTACCCAACTTACAGTCATTCATGAACTTGGTTAGCCAGAGATATTGGACACTCAAGTTCTGTTTAGAGAAGTAAAACACAGATAAGAGTGGACCCAGGCCAAGCCCTGTGCAACACTGCTATCGATAGTACATTTACAGTGTAAGTTCTGCCAGTAAGCCATTTGCTATTCAATAGGCAATGCAGGGGTTAACAATGAGACTGATCAGTTTATGATACCTTCTCAGAGAAAGGTCTTAAAGGTCTTGGCGAGGTGTTGGTAAAATGTTTGGACAGTTTTGCCCTTGTCTGAAACTTCTGCTACTTTGTCAAATAAATTGACTAGGTTGAGTAGATACGAGCTACCCTTACAGATCTAAGTTGATTATGATTTAAGATATGGAGGTTGCATGTATTACTGTTAATTAATTCAGCAATTATACAGCACATGGTTTTATGGATAATGATAGTAAGACTAACTGATGGCATCTGTTGTGATGCCAGTCTTTTGGGAAGGTACTACCACATTTATTCATTATGCTTCAGATACATAGCTTGAAGAGAGAATGAAATTAAAGATTTAGAAGGGGTTTTGGTAATTATGTTTTATATTTGCAAGCAAACAGCATAAATATTGGAAGGACTGATTGTACTTTTGTGTTTTTGGTTTTCGTGAGTTCTGAAGACACTTGACACAGGATGATTTCAAGTGGTACAGTAAGAAGAGACAATGGGATAAGTGAGGGAGTGTGAAGCTGGAGATATATTGGTCTGCAAGGATATTAGCCATGGTTTATGGGTTAAAATGAGATGCCATTACAGATAAGTGTGGAACAGGACCAGATATAGCTTCTGAGTTTCCTAATGTGGCTGGAAAAGGCCTTGTAACTAATATTGGTATTGGTGAAAAGGTCCTAACTGATTTTTGCAGTATGTGAAAGTTCACGTAAGGCTCTTAATTAATGCTTTTGATTACTTCTATAGTGAAGTATGGGAGATTTTTATGAAGAGTCATTTTTTTCCCATAGAGCTGATTTTGTTGTGGGTTCCACATACAGGCTTACTTTTGTAGTTATACTGTAGATGGGAATAGTCTCTGCAAATTGTTTATTCACAAGGGAGTACAAATCTCGGCAGTATATAGAAGCAGTGGTAGGAATCAGTAATCAGTTTGTTTGGTGGAAATGCCAGTTGTGTTTGGGCAGGATATCAGTAAGTTAGCAGTAAGTTGGCGCTTGAATAATTTCATGATACAGTAGAATTTTTAGGGCCAGGCAGCAGTGGCGGCTGGTGACTTCAGATCAAAGGGGGGCTGCAGGAGACAGCTGAATGGGTGGGGTCAATGGGAAGGGGTGTGGCCAACTAGAAAGGGGGAGGAGCTGTGCTCAAAACCACAAAAGCTAAATACGCAGCCCTGGGTGCCAAACTGTCATTATGAGAGGCCAATCAAGACAAAATGAAGTGTAGAAGAATAAAAATATTTCAATGCATTGGCTGCATGACAGCTTATTTAATATCTAGATGGAAACAAAAAGGTTGTGAGGCATGAGAAAATAAATTACTTTTTAAATACATTACTGGAATGCCAGTCAAAATCAAGTATAAGAAAAACAAGCAGCACTCAACTCAAACCACTTCTTGCACTGCAGTTCTAATTATAATTTATATTCAGCTTTATTAAAGTACCAAGTAACATGCGGAAAGTAGAAATCTCTGTGATGCCCCCACTTGTAAAAATGTTTCTTATCCAAAAAAGACCGGCTGCCTGATAACTATCTACTTGTTGCATGGGGAAAATATGATCAAAATAAAAAATGAAAAGCAAACAAAAAACAAGCTCAACATACATTGCTTAAAGGATTACTGTACAGGTTATGGACCACACGATTGGCATTCTGTTTAGTTTATGGGTAAAGCCTGCAGAGATGACTGGGAGTCTCAAACAAGTGTAATGAGCTTCTTAAAATAATGTAATCCTGTCCTTTATTACAAATACTGTCATATGCATTTCAATACCCAAGGCTTATACATTATCTAGTTAAGTATTCTCTACATGGCAACAACAGAAAGGCTTTCAATGTTGGCAATTCTTTAACAGTACACTTATTAAAGCTTACTTGCATCTTACAATCTCAGACAAGCTTACCTGATGGTCATTAAAGCATTGCTACTTAAACACAGAGCAACAGGCACTTTGAGTAATAAGCATAAATCAACAGTACAAAAACATGACAGAAACCAGACCATTCTGCAAAATCAAGGACAGATGAAAAGCCACTGTAGTACTTGTGTCTACCTTGGATGGGGGGGGGGTACCCTGCACATTTACACTGAATAACTGCTCCTTGCCTTGCTTGGACACATCCAGAGTCACTACATGGGGGAGTGGGGTGGAACAAGTATGCCACAATTTGAAATGTCTCTGGCTGACTGTGATGGCCCTGACACATTTGTCATACCTCTCAACCTCAGAGCAAGAAATCTGGACAAAGCCATACATAGAAGTGGGACAAAGGCCCAAAAATAAGGACAATTTTTAAATATTGCTCTTATAAACTTAGAAAGATAATAGAATAGGTCTTCAATTAGTAAGAATTTTCTGAAGGGTATGACATCTGAAACTCAAATGTCTGTCATTATTTTCTAACTCCAGTCTTTAATGATTTGTCACTAATTTGCCAAAAAAACCCCACAATTTTATGAAAAATGGACCAAAAATGTGATGCAAAAATATAAAATAGCCACACAATACAGCTGGGAACCTGTCAAAGAAGGGACACGTTAATATTAGTACTGCTAACCTGAGCAGCCTACAAAATAAAATAATCTACATGCATTTCTGAAATAAAAGTAATATATAACTCTGATTATTACAGTTATTTCTTAATTGTAAACCCTCCATGTTTTCTTCCAAAATTGCTATTTTGCGGCGGGATTATTAGGGGCAAGAGCAACATTTTGAGCCAAAATCGGGGACAGTTGAGAGGTTTGGCTATGCCTAATTCTATAAAGCAATTTATTTGCATGTACCTCTCAACCTGTTAATGCAATAAATCTGGACAAGGCCAAATATATTGGAGGAACATATAAACAGTACTAAAAATTGCTCTTGTATAAACTGAGACAGTTGATAGAACAACAGGTCTTACTTTAGCATGCATTTTTCTGAAGGTTATGAAGTCTGAAACTCAGTGTGTCATTATTTAGTGACTTAATTCCTAAATGATTTGCCAGAAAACCACACATTTTATGAGGAACAAACCAAAAATAAGAAGCAAAAATCTATTCATTCTTTGAAAATCTGGACAGTTGGGAGGTATAGTTCAGCTGGGGCTATCTTTAAGTTTGCCGCCCTTCCCCCTCACAAAATCATGGTCGAATGGAGCCTCCCCCCTGCAGCCATTCCAATGATCCATTACTTGGCTATTTCACTCCATTTACCATAAACACTAATGTGCATTATGCTTTACTTCTGTGATGACTTGGACTTCATTTGAAAGCTTTATTTTGCATTTTACAGCACAAACACTAAGACATCTGCTAAACAAAGCAATGCAGTCTCACAATGAAAACAGACTTAGTATTAAAACTTCTCTGCCCTTGAAACTCACATTCATTGAAACAGCATTGAAACCCACATTCAAAGAAAATACATTTTGCCAGTGGCAGATAAAGATTAATTTTGGGCTATTTTCAAATCATAGGCCCCTTGCATATGAAACATACATGTGCTCTTTGATACACCTTCCTGATTGTACTAAATTATATTCCTTGTACAATACAGTACAGTTGTTAGAGGGCATTTTTTTTTTTGTAAAATCTTTTTATTAAGATTATTTCAACAGAATACAGACAGTACTAAACATAAATCTATACTAAAGATTTCTACAAACTACAACTACTTATATACAACACTCATCCATATCTAACTGTGCTGTAGGTATAATACTGTGGTAAAGTCATGACAGTATGTAATCATATAACAATTTCCAGGTATCCTTCTGTGCTGATTTTAGCCTCATGGAATACCACAAATATTTATGTGCGCATAAATGTTTTCTAGCAATAAGTTTAAATCCCTCCCATGTCATCCTAGACCTGTCCTTCCAATTTAGGGTGATGTAATATTTAATCAACATAAATGTTGTTATTAGAAGGTGCTTATTCTTAATATTTGAACCTAGTGGGGGGATTTTAAATTTGTTTGGAACATTTTTCCAGTAAACAATGAAACAAAACGCATGCACCAATAATGACAAAACCGCCCAATTCAGAACATTTTTCCAGTAAACAATGAAACAAAATGCATGCACCCATAATGACAAAACTGCCCAGTTCAGAATATTTCCATCATAAAAGTCTACTCAAACTTCTACAGTCCACCATTATCAGTAAATATGCACAATTCTACAGTCCACCATTATCAGTAAATATGCACAATTCTACAGTACACCATTATCAGTAAATATGCACAATCTCTGAAGAAGTAAAAGTCATCTAAATAATTCCACATTAAAGAAATCTGTAACTAACGAAGAGGTTGCTGCTAGCAAACACCTTTATATTTCATGTTTTCATTGAAAAATAAAGTGTCTGTTGCCCCTGAGGAATAAATTGCCTATATTACATTAAAAATGATAAGCTAGTAATATTGCAATAGGAAATGGATGGCAAACTGATAACAGGCTCATAGTTAGTATCTTCGCCAAGGAGGACATTCTCAGTAAGGCAGCATCCACCCCTTGTGGGAGTAGAACCCACAGCCTTCTGCATCAAAAGCAAGTACACAACCTGTTGTGCTATTAACAATGCAAGCAGACTTAGCATAAGCAGCACTAAACTTCTCTTCCCCTGCAGCTCTCAGCTCCTTGTAAAATCTACTCAATACTCAACTGCATCTCAACTTCACAGCACAAGAAATCTGGAAAAAGCCTAAATTTATTGGGGGGGGGGGCAAAAGCCCAAAAACCAGGGACACATTAACCATTGCTTGTATAATCTTGGAAAGTTGCTAGAATAAAATGCTGTGTTGCCACCATACATTTTACTGCCAAGGTCCCTGTGCAAAACAGTCAGAGCAACATACCACTATGCCAAATCAGCTGCTTTGTGAATGAAAAATGCTGTGTTACCACCATACATTTTACTGCCAAGGTCCCTGTGTAAAACAGTCAGAGCAACATACCACTACGACAAATCAGCTGCTTTGTGAAAGAGAGGAAGACTGAAACTTAAATGGCTATCATTTAGTGAATTCAGTTCTCACCATAGCTGTCAACCTCTTAGCACAAAAGACCTGGACAAACCCAGTAATGAGGGAATACAGCCCTCAAACATATTCAGTGAATTAAATTCTTGCCATAGCTGTCAACCTTAGCACAAAAAACCTGGACGAAGCCAATAATGGGATGAATACATCCCAAAAATAGGGACAAATTTCAAATATTCATCTTATAAACTTAGAAAATTGCTAGAATAAAGGGTTGTGTTACTATGTATTTTCTGAAGAATATGATGTCTGAAATTCAAATGCCTGTCAATTGTACTTCTGATGGAACAAAAACAATTTTCAGCAGAGGCCCAGGGAGAAATACTGCAGGCACATGTCTTAGTAAAATGGCAGGACACCAGAGCAAATCCACACAAACATAGGGAGGAGATGCAGACTCCACACAGAAGGCACCCCAGCCAAGAATCAAACCAGAAAAACCTATAGCTGTGAGGCAACAATGCTACCACTGCACCATCAAATATCAAGCATTGAAACATTTAGAAATCACAGATATTATGAGGAACAGAACAGATCAAATATGAGGCAAAAATGTGCAAATTTTTTACAAATGGTGGTGGGTAGGGAATTCAGGCCCTTAACACCTGCATACAAGGTACAGGGTTCAAGCCTAAGGTATTCCCTACCACACCACCATGAGTTTGTGCTAGCCACCGGTATATAGCAACTGGGGCATTACACACACACACACACACACACACACACACACACACACACACACACACACACACACACACACACACACACACACACACAGTCCCTTTGCCTGCTTATCTTGCCGCTGAGCTTAATAACTGCTTCCACTCCACCGATCCAAACAGTTCCTTTGCCTGCAACTGCTTCCACTCTGCTGAACCAAATAACTGCTCCCTTGCCACTGAAGAGATTTCCAAACAGCCCCAAATAACTGCTCCCTTGCCGCTGACGAGATTTCCAAACAGCCCCTTGTGTGATTGGTCCATCCCAAATCCAAATCTGTGATTGGTCCAGCCTGCTGCTGCTGCAGTCCGGAGTGCCTCCATTTCGTGATGTCACCACCGCACAGATTGCTGGGCATCTTGGGGCCGAGATGCCTTTCCCCGTATTTAGACTGCTGAGAAAGCAGTCTGAGAGCGCATGTGCACACCTCTGGGAATTTACTGTTTTTGTTTCTCTGTTTAAATTTTATTTGTTTTTTAGGTGGGAGGGCTGCAGTCCTGCAGTCCTATACCACGAGCCGCCCCTGCCAGGCATCTTGTATCAAGCATGAAGGATACAGCAAGGTGATCAGAGCTGAACAGAAAGGTAATGACATTATGAGGCTGGGGTGCCTTCTGTGGTGGAGTCTGCACTACACCCTCACTCCCCACTGGCCCTGGTTTTCAATTATTAAGGAATTCCCAATATTATTCTAGTATGTCCAAAGGTGAGATGTCAATCTCCTCTCCGGTCCAGCTGGTGAATCTGGGAATCTTGAGGCAATGTTACAACTGCCTCATGTACACAGACAACCTTCTCCTCCTCCCAACAAATTCCAACACATGTGACAGATGCAACCATATTGCCAAACTGGAGGCTAAGCTCTGTCAACTCAGTACTGGCATAACCAGTCAGGAGGAGAAGGAAACCACACTCACTACAATTCCAGTCTCACATAGACCTACCACGACAGCAAACCAAACACATAATCACACAAAAACATACTCGGAGGCTCTAAATAAAGATCTGCCGAAGCAGCAGAGACCTCCAAAGCAGACACCCAAGCAGCCGCTACCCCAAAACAAAACACGTGCAACACATATCTCACAAAGCCAGTGTGCCGAACAGTCACAGCCCTTAAGACTAAACAACACACCTGATACACTTGTAATAGGTGACTCTATCGTCAGGCACACTGACGTCCCGCCCACCAGGCTGAACACGGACAGGGTCACGGTGACCAGCCTGTCGGCGCTAGGATCCGCCACATAACACAAGCACTCAGGTCACTCCAAGGCAAGTACAAATATGACTCAGTCATTGTCCATGCTGGTGTGAATGACCTGAGACGTACCTCCCTGGACTACATGAAAAGAGACATAAAGGAGCTCTCTGAGCATGTAGCCCAGGCCGGTATGACCCTGACCTTGAGTAGCATCTTACCCTCACCAAGAATGATGCCACAATATGGAGACAAGATGATCAATTTCAACAATTGGCTTAAGTACTGGTGTCATTCAAAGGGGATCCAATGCCTGTCAGCTTGGGATGATATGCTCGACAAGCCACGATGCTTCGCTAGGGACGGCTTGCACCTGTCACCCCTGGGCTTTCGGATATTGGCAAAGGCTCTTGCTACGCCCATAGTGCCTTTTTTAGGCAAGGCTCAAAAGGCAAACCCACCTCCATAGGTATCACAAGGGATAAGAAACTAAGAGTAATGCTACTCAACGCCAGAAGTCTAAACCTCAAGATGCACGCACTCGAAACTCTCCTTAGCATGGAGAACATCGATATCTGTGCAGTAACAGAAACCTGGTTCAGGGCTCCCGAGAGCACCCCAGCACTACCAGGTTATACCTCATACCATGCTTTTCGGCCCCAAAACTTGGACCTAACCACAAAAGGAGGGGGAGTATCGATATTCATCAAAGATACCCACACCTCCGGGTTGGTGGCAAAGCACGAAGCATCAGAGACTATCCATGTGCAACTAACAGTGGGTAAAACTGCCTTCCAGTTTATAGCCTGCTACAGACCACCCTCCCAAACCCAGGAACCCCACTCGGCCTTCCTGAGAACACTGGAAAATATGAAGGTCTCTCCAAACACCATTATATTGGGCGACTTCAACTACCCAAACATAGACTGGGAGCATTACTCTAGCTCCAATACCCTAGCCTAAAGGTTCCTAGAATTTATAAACTCAAATGCTATGGAACAACTTGTTACCACTCCCACAAGAGGGAAAAACATACTGGACCTGATCATCACCAACATAGGGACTCTATGCTCCAGACCAGAAGTGTATCCCTCACTGGTAAGATCAGACCATAAACTAATCTCACTGGATATTCACATCCCGATCCCACCCCCTGCCCAGAAAACCACAGTGAAAAACTTCTCTAAAGCAAATTTCACACTCCTCAAAACTGAGGTGGAATCCTTCAAAGCCCCCGGGCCTGTGGAAAATACGGCCCAGACTGCAGAATCCTTTATAAATGCATTCTATGAACACCTTCAGGAATGCATGGCTCATGCGATCCCAAATAAAACCAAGACCCAATCCTCCAAAGGCAGACGTCCTGTCTGGTGGACCCCAGCCATAAACAAGCTATACAATAGAAGGAGGAAGCTACTAAATGATAGAGCAAAATCCCAAAAAGGGAAGGCATCACTGATCAGTATTAGCAAAAAACTGCGGGCACTCATAAAATTGTCTAAGGCCAGCTTCGAGAGAAAAATTGCACAGGACACTAAGGATAATCACAAGACTTTCTTTAGTTATGTTAGGAACCTGGGTGGTAATTCCCAGATATGCTCAGAATTAGTCCAAAATGACAAAAAATACACTGAACCCACAGACATTGCCAACATCCTAGCTGACAGGTTCAGCGCAAACTTCTCCCCCCCCCTCCCCACCAAAAGGGCAAATATCTATCCCGGCAGAGTGCTGCCCCCCTGACATCTCAGATGCTCAGGTAAGAGCCACCCTCTCCAAAGCAAAAAACACAGCATCAATGGGACCAGACGGTGTCCCGGGCTGCGTCCTACATGAACTCCAAGAAGAGCTAAACTCAAACATAAAACTACTGTTCAATCTCAGCCTTACTCCAGGATATGTGCCCAAAGAGTGGCGTACAGCAACAGTGGTCCCTCTCCATAAAGATTGTGCCTCAATGGATCTTGGAAACTATCGCCCCATAAGCCTGACTAGCTTGGTCTGCAAAGCTATGGAAAGGATCATCATGGACCTCATAAATAAAGATATTGGGGACCTACAGACACTGGATCCTACCCAGTTCAGCTTTGTTAAGGACAGATCCTGCTTCTTAAACCTGGTTGATTTCTTTGAAACAGTCACCAAGGCCATTGACGAGGGGAAGGTGGTCCACACAGCCTACCTGGACCTCTCAAAAGCCTTCGATACAATACCCCACTCGGGCATTATAGATAAGCTCACCAGCTTAAATATAAACCCCTATGTCACTAGATGGATTGCAAACTGGCTCAAGGACAGAACCCACATGGTTAGAATTGCTGGAGCCATGTCAGACTCCAAACCAGTTACAAGTGGTGTCCCACAAGGCTCAGTCCTGGGACCTCTCTTGTTCGGTATATATTTCTCGGAGGTACAGGCCAACATGGAAGGGCTGTGGCTGACCAGGTTCGCAGATGACTGCAAACTGGGCGCCATAATCGACTCTCCAGCCGACACAAGCATCCTCCAAAAGGGCCTCATAGAAACAGACAACTGGTGCCAGAGCCATGGCCTCAAGCTAAATGCCAAAAAGTGTATAGTCATCCCCTTTGGCAAAAACAAAGTGCCCACAAATTACCACATAGGTGGTAATCCATTAAGTACAGAAGAAGAAATTAGGGACCTGGGGACCCAAGTTAATAGCAATCTCTCATTTGACAACCACGTGGCCAAAGTGGTTAGAAAAACATTTTATATAGCCCACCTAATCATGAAGGGATTCACATCTAGATCAGGGGAGGTCATCGTGCCTCTTTACTCATCCCTCATCAGGCCCATAATTGAGTACAATGCCCCTTTTGGGATGTACCTTACCAGACACCTGCAGCAACTGGAAAGACCCCAAAAGTACCTCACCAAGAGGATCAAAGGGCTCAAACAGATGCCATATGCTGCCCGGTTAAAGAAACTCCAGCTCCTCTCAGTGGCATACCGCCTGTTCAGAGGCGATCTGTGCCTGACGTATAAAGCCATGTCCAACCCGGAATTAATGGACATGCTGCACCTCAGAAAATCCAAATCCCATCGAGCTATGCGCTCGAGAGACTTGAACCTCAGCACTGAAATAAATAGGGCATGCTGGAGGGACAGATTCATAACCCAGAGGCTCCCTTCACTCTGGAATAAAATCCCAGTCCAGGTTAGGCAGAGTCCCTCATTGACTCTCTTCAAAAGGAATCTTGATGAGTGGATGGGAGATCGTAGGTTTACCCTGGGTATCACTTCTGTGTCACTGTTAGACAGAGGCACAGAATACTAACCTCGAAAAAGGGCATAGCAAAATAAATTTAAAACGGGTGGTGAAAGCCAAACACATTCTGGCTAGGCTTATAAATGCCCTAGGGCAGATAGCCTAGTATGACCCTATGAACCTATGAACCTATGAAGTGGTTCAGGAGAGGGAGAAGCAGGTAAAGACAAAATCAAAGAAGTTAATAGCCCTGGTGGGAGAAAGAACAATGTACACTTGGAATATTTACATAGAGGATTTTTCAGGCATATTTGATGGTAATTGTATGTTAGTTAGTCAACTGAAAGGTAATTAAATTCTCCCATAATATGACTATTTAGCTTAATGGTTAGTTTTTGAATGAACTTACATAATCAGTGTGCTGTTATGGAGATATGGAAAGGGACTTGTAGCTAGCATTGATGTTGTACATGGTTTTGCTGAGCTACACTTGGACTTCTATAAGTTCTAGGTTGCTATTTTGAAATATCTAATACAAATAAGGTTTTTAATAAATATGCACGTCTCCTCAGATCCTGGTGGTCCTGAATGTTTAATAGCTACTATCATACCATTGCCAGGAGTGAGTACTACTATTTTGAAACCAGGTCTTCATAAATTCATATATATATGAATGCCTTTAAGAGTGAGGTATGCTTGAAGCTCAGATATTTTGCTATATAAGCCCCTGGCATTAAACATAGGTGCTGTCATACTGTTCAAATTGGAAATTGTTAAGTGGCTATGCTCATGAGTTGAAAATTACTTAAAATAGCTTCTATGGGGGAAGTAATGGTTGTACCCAGTACAAAAAAGCTATGTGACAAGAGGTGCAGGCTACCCATCACAAAACAGGTGTGTCTATACTGACTGGTCGCAGACAGAGACAGGCATGTTTCCAATAGGGTGACACTAGTTTACAAGCTAGTCATTGTACCCAATTATTTTTTTCTTTGAACTTATTCTGGTGATAGAAGAATACTGCTTGACACTAATGGTTTACCTTTCTTGGAGACAGGTAGTGGGAGCAATTTTGCCTCACCACATCTCTTAGGCTAGAGTGCCTAAGATAATTCACCCCAAAATGGGTGACAACAAGGCTGCACTCATATTTAAGGTGGTTAAAGGTCCTTAGCACCCTTGTAATATCCCTGATACTGGTACCACTGACCACAACTCTCTTCTTATCAAGTCCGATGAATGCAGTACCATCTGTGTCTGAAAGTAGAATAATTTATAACATGGAGTTTACAGTTTGGGGGTGGGGTTCCTTTTAAGGATTGGAGATTGTTTTAATGGGTTAAGGTGTTTCCCTCATAATCACAAGGTGCAGGGTTTGATTCTCACCTTTGAAAGGGGAATTGGCTAGGCTTAAAATGGTCTGCAAGGCATTTAGCCCAATACTTACCTTTGAATCTATGAAACAGGCATGTGTGACCTCAGGGGCTCATGCTTGCAGCCTTGATAATTTCATGTAGAATTATGTGAAGTTGTAGGTGTGAAAGTAAATGCCAGTGTATCCTCAGATGTAAGGCTTTCTAAGTGAGTGCCTAGGAAGTTTAGGCAGGATTTTTTTGACTACCTCAGCATAAGTAGCTGTAATGGTACCCTGATTTTTGCCAACAGTGTTTGATGTAGAGAGAAATATCTCCAGTCCATGAAGATAACTGCACCCCCTCACAGACTCAGTTACAAACATCGAGTAATAACAGATTATCTGTAGACCTGGCTCAGTTTCTGCACCATCTTAGTCTGCTTAATGATAACAGACTGGTCAGGTGAGAGGTAAGTGTATCTTGTGACTCCATGAAGATAGGTGTTAAATTGTTTTTGTTACATCTGGGTACTCAAAGAGGTTATAATATAATGATATATTATATTAGAGAACTGGCATTAAGTGCAATGTTAGAAAATGGAGTGTTCTGGAAACAGGCTAATGGCACAGACAAGGAGGGCAATGAGGTACTTATTAAAGACAAAAGTCAACAGAGAACAGATTGAGTTAAGGCTACTAAAACAACAAAAGACAGTATAGTTAGCACTAGTTTGTATATTAATTACATTATTTTACATTTATTAACCAGATAAGCACACTGATATGAAAACCCTTATGAGATACAACCCAGACCTGTTCAGCAAAAGATAGTTGCTACAGAAATAAAATAAACAGCAGTTGTTCAAAAACTGATGCAAAATTAAGCATCAAGAAAGGCAATTCTGAACAAACCACATGTAAAACAATTTTTCAAAGGTGAAATAAAAAAGGCAGTTGTTTTAAGTATTTTGACATGACAAACTATGTTGAAATAATAAATCTAATGTTGTTAATCTTTGTTCATTCCTTACTGATGGGTTATCGGTTCCATCCTCGGAACCGAGCCAGCCTCATACCAAGCTCGCATCAGCCAAAAACTCTCGAGCCAAGATCCTATCCAGAATGCTCTGCTCCGTGTTATCTCAGATCTCATTTGACGCGTTGCTGTACAGCTATGTCAAGCCACTCTCTCTCAGCTAAGTGAGCAATTTTTTGAAAGTTTCTATATTATTAGTACTTAAAAAGTTTTCAATCCCTTACTATCTCTATACTAATACCCTATTGTAACTTTAAGATTCTCTCCCTATAGTTTTTCTTTCCTTTTATTACTCTTTCTTATCTTTGAGGCAGTTCTTCATTACCATTGTTAGTAATCCTTCTTTTCTCTCCTCGTACTCTTTTGGGTAGCTTTCTTAACTCCTTGGTACTGTCGTCCTTCTCTGTATCATTATATCAGACAAGAAAAGTAGTGTTGGTTTCAAACAATGTATGGAATGCGGCCGTAAGTTACCACTTTCTGATGGCCATGATTTATGTGTCTATTGCTTGAATGTCTCCCACCTTTCAGTGGATCCCCCGTGTGGGATTTGTAGAAATTTTTTGACCAGGACTCTCAATGAAAGGAAGAACACGTTAATTCTAAAAGGCCTCCTTAAAACTCCTTTCTGTGAGGCTATCTCTGGGTTGGAGGGCTCACCCACTCCTCCTAAACCCCATAAGAGACGTTCTTCTTACTCCTCCTTGAAGTCGCTCACTTCATCTCCCTTTGGAGATCGCAAGGAGTTGACTCACAAAAAGATAAAGATTTTGAGCCCGGTGCTGCCATCTGTGGCCTTTCCAGTCCCAGCCACAGCACCACCCCAGTTGATTCTTGCTCCAGCTATGTCCTCTTTATCGCCACCGGCACCGGAGTTCTCGGTGCAGACACTTACGGTTCCAACAGTTTTGTCGCAGCCTTTATTGGCACCGTCTCTGCAGGTACAGTCTTCTTCGGTACCATTGGTGCAAACTCCTTTGACCCCGTGTTTGACGATACTGTCCTCTATAGTGCAGCCACCTACAGCACCGACATGCTCTTTAGTGCAGTCTTTTTCAGCACCATCGTTACCGGTGCAGACACCTTCCTCAATGGCACTGTACTCATCAGTACAGACATTTGCCACATCACCCTTTATGATGCAGACACCTTCAACTTCTATGGCACTGTCTTCGTCAGTGCAGATAACCTCAACACCATTCTCCTCGGTGCAGATACCCTTGGTTCCGAGCTCTGTACCACATGAAATAGCAAGGAGTAAGTATTCTCCTTCCTTGGATCTGTTTGTTTTCTAGAAAGGCCAGAATTGCCTTCAGGTTTCTCTATGAGGTCAGCTAGGACCCTCTCAGAACAAGATGTGTTGTGGCTTATCGACCAGTCACTTGTGGCTAGGGGTCTCTCTCAACCATCTAAAGCTATGTTCCCTCTTCCAGGTGACTGTATTTCTCCACAGACTCCAACATACACTCCTCCTTCGACTTCCATGGAAGCATCAAAGCCCCTTTCTCCATCAGCAGCTTCCCTTCCTCTGACCCCAATAGTGGCCCTCACTTTGGAACCGGAGCCATCCTTGTGGCCTTCGGTGCACTGGGCATCGGGCTCTTCTCAGGCTAGTGGCTGTGCTGTGGGGAGGGCATTCTTGGTTCCATGCTGATTTTTTCTATGGCATCCTCCAGAAATCCTCCTTCCCTCATGCTCCACAGCCCTCTTGAGACTCCTGGTCTGGGCGTCAGCTCGTCAGAGTGGGGTGTGACCCCAGTTCCAAGGTTGTCATGCTCAGTTCCGAGTTCTCATCCTCTCTTCGGGCGGTCAGGCCTTACAGGCCATGGAGAGGGCACTTGCCTCCGCTGGCAAACCCTCCATGTTGGAGTCCTCCCCCTCTGTGCTGCAACTGTCACAAGCTACAACCACTGGACATAGGGCACAAGGGCCTCAGGTTTCTACCCCTCAGGAGACCCCATCTTTGCAATCTTCCCCAGAGCTCCCCACTGAGGAAGTCCCTCACAAGGTTTCATGCAAGAGGAAGCACATGGACTCCACTGAGGAGTCTTTGACCAAAGTTATGGACTTTGATGATGGGGAAGGGTTCCCACGGTCACCCTCTGATGAGGTGTCCTTTGGTGACATCCTCGAGATCCTAAGACAGAGGGGTGACTGGAAGTCCTCCAACCCTTCCTCTGAAGAATCCGTATTCCTGCAGGCCTTTCGTGCCCAACCTCCTACCTCCTGGGTTACCCCGCTGGCCAATGAGCTTGTCCAGCTCATTGTCCAGGGTGCATGGAAGGCTCCTGACACCCTGGAAGCTATACTGTGGAGGCCTGACAAGATTTTATCTCCCCCAGCTGAGCATCCCCTTTGGTCAAAAGGTCTTCCAGTAGATGCCATGGTGGTGGTGGCTACAACCAAAAAAGACTTGGCAGAAGAGAGCCCTGGGTGATAGACAGACTTGGGAAGCATGTGTTTGTTTCATCAACCTTTGCTGTAAGGTCCTTGAACTACCTGGCACACTTTACAAGGCTCCAGAGGGACCTTATCAACCAACTCTCTGAAACCTTGGCAGGAGCTGTTTCTAATGAGGTCCGTGACAATGTAGTTCTCAGACAGTGACCCTAGAATCCATATCCAATTCTTCCATGCTCCTTATTTCACATGCAACAGAATGAGCGGCTAGAGTGGCAGGTGCAGGTATAGTCATGAGACGACATGCCTGGATGTGCCTTTGTGACTTTGCGGACTCCTTTAAGGCTTCCTTTATGAATGCCACCATTGAGGCCACATCATTGCTTGGCCCTAAAGTTAAAGATACGCTAGCAAGGTGTGAACAAGATGGCAAGACCCTATCTGCAGTTGGTGTCCGACACTCCACTCTTCAACGATTCTACTCCAGAAATCAGAGGAGCAGAAAGATGTGGCACAGAAAATCACAGGGCTCTTTCCATGATGCACGTGCTGAGTTCTCCCCTAGAGACAGAGGGGGAAACTCCAATGGAAGATGCCCATTTCAGGGCAGGGGAGGTCCATGAAACTGGGGTTCCAGAGATTCTTTCTCTGGATAAGCCTACCAGTGCTTCTGAAGCATTGCCGGACTGCCCACCTCTGGAAGCGGTCGGGGGTAATTTTTCCTTGTATCCCACTGCCTGGTAAAATATAACCACCAATTCTTGGGTACAAAGGATAATATCCAGAGGCTATTGCATCCCCTTCCTTCTCTGTCCCACCTCATCCAGAGACTTACCCGATGTCCCACCCAGACAAAGGGAAGCAGCAGCACATGAAATCTGAAAGCTGCTATAAAAAAGAGTCATCCAAATGGTCCCCCCAGACTAGATAGGATCTGTTTTTTACTCATGGTTCTTTTTAGTGCCAAAAAAGACAAGGGACTGGAGACCAATTCTGGATCTCAGCACAGTGAACAAATTTGTAAAAATAGAGAAATTCCAGATGGTCACGGTTCAGTCTATCCTTCCTCTTCTGGAAGAAGATGATTGGATGTGCTCTGTAGATCTTCAGGATTCTATTTACCATATAAAAATGGACAAGCACTCAAGAAGATACCTCCACTTCTGCATAGGAGCCAGTCACTACCAATTTTGAGCACTGCCCTTCTGTCTCTCTACAGCCCCTAGAGTGTTCACCAAATGCATGGCAATGGTCATCACTCACCTGCGACTTCAAGGATTCCAGGCATTTCCATACCTAGACAACTGGCTCCTCACCGCCACCACCAAGCATCTACTGGAAGAAACCCTAGATTACACTCTTCTCACAGCACAATTCCTGTGAATCACTATAAACTGGGAGAAGTCCAACACGACCCCAACACAATCT
Organism: Protopterus annectens; assembly: GCF_019279795.1. NCBI lineage: Eukaryota > Metazoa > Chordata > Ceratodontiformes > Protopteridae > Protopterus > Protopterus annectens. The sequence goes on from NC_056739.1 coordinate 1,256,125,119, forward strand.
TTAGAATTCATCAGGGTTCTTTTGGACACAAGGAATTTCACAGCATCTCTTCTGCATCACAGACTTCAAAGAATAAGACAACAGGTTTAGCCACTACTCTGTCACCACAAATCATCTGCTCAGTCCATACTGCAACTCTTGGGGTCAATGGCAGCCTCGACCAGATTCCACATGAGACTTCTCCAATGGTTACTTCTCACTCAGTGGTACCCTCTACAACATCCTTTGTCCTTTCAGATAAGTGTAACTCAGAGATGCAAGCAAGATTTACTCTGGTGGATGTCTCAAAATCCCCAACAATGGTCTTGTCCCTTCAGCCCCCATCAGCCAAAAGCCACAGTGACCACGGACGCTTCTGATGGGGTGGGGGGGGGCTATGTCAGGGAAATGCAGTCCAAGGCACCTGGTCAGAGACAGAGGCCCATTTGCATATCAATGTCCTGGAACTGAGGGCAGTGGTATTAGCGTTGCAAGCATTCCACTCCATCCTTCCGTCAGGGACTATTGCGATCCAGTCAGACAACATGTCAGTGGTCTGGTACATCAACAAGCAAGGGGGCACCAGATCTTATCCATTATGCTGAGAGGCCTTGAGAATATGGTAATGAGTGATAGCTTCCAACCACTTTCTAATTGCAATGCACATTCCCAGGCACTCCACCGAGATTGCAGACAAATTGAGCAGGTGCATTCTACAACCTCATGAGTGGTCCTTCAACCCTGTGATAGTGGCAAGAATTTTCAACCACTGGGGCCAGCCTTGCTGCGACCTATTTGCCTCCCCAAACAACTACAAGTGCAGCAACTACTTTGCCCTAATCCTCTCTCTGGGACAGTCACAGAGAGACGCTCTAGTCCACGCTTGGCCCTCGTGTCTGCTTTATGCTTATCCTCCTCTTCCCCTCATCTCTCAATTTCTAAAGAAAGCATGGCAGTTGAAGAGCAAAGTGATCCTCATTACTCCATATTGGCCTTGACAAGTTTGGTTCCCCTTCCTCTGGCCTCACCTGTTAGATGCACCACGGATCCTGAATCCATCCCCAACGTTGATCTCCCATCTGCAGGGTCTGACTCACCCCAGTCTAATAAGCCTGAAGCTGACAACTTGGTTTCTTCACTTCCTATGATTGCCAGGCAGGATATCCTCTCTTCCCTGGTGGCAGTATTCTTATCGCATCTCATAAATCATCCACCAGGCTAATCTATCTCAGCAAATGGAAAATGTTTTCATTATGGACAGCGAATAAACAATTGGACCCCTTGTCAGCCCCAGTTTTGGTGGTTTTAGATTACTTATCACATCTTTTTCAATCTGGGGTGTCAGGTTCAGGTTCATTTAGCTGCCACTTCTAATTTCCACATTGGCTTTCAGGATTCTTCACTCATGTCATGTAGACTCTGTAAGACTTTCTTGAAGGGTGTTTTTCACCTAAAACCTCCCTTTAGAGAACCAGTACAACCTTGGGATTTGGCCTTGGTTCTACAAGCTATAACAGCTCCCCCCTTTGAACCTGTGTCTTCATGTGATTTAAAGTACCTCTCTTGGAAAACTTTGTTTCTAGTTGCAATCACATCAGCCAGACATTTGTCAGAACTTCAAGCTTTATGCATCAAACGTCCCTACCTTATTTTCCACAAGGATAGAGTATCACTGAAAACTAATTTTTCTTTTTACCAAAAGTGGTGTCAGAGTGGTCTATCAACCAGTCTATTGACCTCCCAGTATTTTTTCCTAATCATTCTAACAAGGGAGCGTATTGCCTGCATTCCCTGGATGTTCACAGGCAAATAAATTTTTATCCGGACAGAACAAAATCTACCCGTAAATCAGACCAACTATTCCTGGCCTTTTCTGGACCAAGGCTAGCTCATCCATTCTCAAAGGTTACATTGGCATCATGGTTGAGAAATTGTATTACCTTTATCTACAACAAGAACAACATCACCTTGCCTCATAGAGTGAAAGCCCATTCTACAAGGTCTATGGCAACTTCAGCAGCTTTCCATGCTAGGGCTTCCCTCAATGACATTTGCTCAGCTGCGACTTGGGCCAAACCCCATACTTTTATCCTTCATTACAAATTTGATTTGGCCTCCAGAGGTAGAGCTTCTTTTGGTTCCATGGTGCTCAGGAATGTCCTTCCATGAGGGCCACCCAGGGATACTGGTAGCTGGGGGCTCTGTCCTATCAGTAAGGAATGAACAAAGATTAACAACATCAGATAAAGAAGTTATGTCTTACCATAATGTTCCATCTGTGTTGTTGATCTTCATTCATTCATTACTCCACACCCTCCATTCCCCTCCAGAGGTTCCTGGTTGATCTCATATACTGCTTGTTTTTCATTTATCGTATGTCTGTTATGACCAGAGGTAGCCTCTACTTTTGTCTATCCACTTGCAAACTCGATCTGAGGTAACAGGGAGCAGAGCATTCTGGGTAGGATCTTGGCTTGAGAGTTTTTGGCTGACGTGAGCTTGGTATGAGGCTGGCTCTGTTCTGAGGATGGAACCGATAACCCATCAGTAATGAATGAATGAAGATCAACAACACAGATGGAACGTTATGGTAAGACATAACGTCTTTTTCAGACGTTATAATGCCTTGATGTGATTAGGTTGCTAAGGCTGGAGAAGCACAATATTGAAAGTATAACTTAAACATCATTCTTCAGAGAGTGGCAAACAGGACAGGAGGAAAAAAGTGGAGGAACAGGAAGTAGAGAGAATGACATGATGTAGGTAAGAAAAGACTGAAAAGCCAGTAGTTATGAAAGCAGAGGGATGATAAGCCACGTAGAAGTCGGCATATGGGGTATGAGAATGATGTGAAAAAGGAAAGTTAGGAGAATGGAAGTGGTCAGCCAGGGTATCATAGCATTTTGTTTAAGGTGGTCCCTAAGCAGATTCTTACGTTTTTGAGAAGAAGAGGCCTGTTTGATTTCACTAGTGACCAAATTCCAGGAAACAGGTGATAGTTGGTGAAATGCATTTTCTGCAGTAGTGAGGGTGAAGGGTGGGCAGAGCAAGAGGAGGTTGTTTAAGTTCCGTAGGGTCACTGAGCACCTATAAAACTGGAGTAGGTAACATAAGGCCAGGCAGTAGGAGTTCATCAAGTTTAAATATGAGTGTTAAGAATTAGAGAAGCTTTGGAGAGGATGGGAAGACAGTTGTATTTAGAGATTGTAATGCAGCCGCAGCATTCATTGGAGGGGCTGTGTAATGGCAATAGCTTGTGTGGCTTCTGAATGCATTAGACACTCAGTAAGACTCAGAATAACAGAATTAAATTATCTAAAAAAATAGTTACCCAGTGACAATTCTTAAAATAAAAAAGAAAAGAGTTTACCATATCCATACTTGTACACTTCACACTTATAGAATACCTCACACCTAAATGTACTGCCCATTACCTCGCATACCCCCCAAAAAAACTTGTAAGTAGTAGCATCCAAATGTTTAGTAAAGGAACAAACTGAACCACAAAGATTTGAAGCATCTTAAGCAAATAAAAAAAAATCTGAAGCATCTTAAGCAGCAAAGCAAACAAACAAAAAAAATCTTTTGTTTAAGAAACGGTCTTCAACTTAGATTTGTAATCAGTTATTCTGTATCACTAAGCAAAGAGTGCCATTTCACTCACAGATTACCAAATGTAATCCCTGCAATAGTCTTCACTGTCTGTGAAAAATGATTGCTCATTTCTAATGAACAAATTCTTTTATATATTGGTTTACTTTTCTCAAAATTTTCAAACTATTCTTAGCTCTACACACAGACACAGCTGCATGTTATCCAAGAAAAATGCAGGCAACATTTGTTTGTCACAATTAGGAAAAAGTAACATCACCACAATGCATATTAAGAAGCAAAAGTTGATCACTTATCACTCAAGGCTCACAGAAAAAAAATACAATAATGTAATATCTGCCGCAGTCTGGAAAAATAATACAAAATATCTTGACAGAGTGTATACAGTTTGACCTTTCAGTTTTAACTGTCCTCACCGCACAGAGCATGCTTTTTGCTTGTTGCAGTGGTATATAAACTCATTCAGCTATTAGCTGTTACAAAAAAAAAAAAAAAATATATATATATATATATATATATATATATATATATATACATACATATATATATATATATCTATATGTATATATATATACATATACATATATATATATATATATATATATATACATATACATATATATATATATATATATATATATATATATATATATATATATATATAAAGGGGTACCTGCTAGAGATGTCTGTTGAAGCCCAAAGAAGACTTGCTGGAATATGTTGCAACATAAATATTACTTCTTTGTTTGTAGTAGCAGTTTATCATGATATCTGTCATAATGAAATAAGCAATTTAAATTTTAAGGGAATGATATTTGGGATAAAAGATTGTTGAGGCACATATATATTGTATGGAAATAAACATTAGTAACCCACATACATGCATGTTAAGAATTTGCTTTGAGAATCAAACTATGTTAAAGCAGAATGTACATAATGAGCTTATACAAGACAGATGAAAGATGCAGGCTAACTGAGGGGAACAGACCATTTTTAATAAATAATATCTAGCCATTCTAAGGTGCTTTGCAAAGAAGAACATGAGAAAGGGAAGAAGAAAAAGGGTGTGCATAGGGGAGGAAGGGGTATGAAATAGATATCCTTCTTAGATGTTATTTGTTAGTAAACATCACACAGTAGGTTGGGTAGTATCTTTCATGTCAGGCCATAGTAACAAATATTAATATGATGCACTGAGGGACTTTTTGGTAGTTGTCCTTGAAGGGTCTACATGGCTAAATCTATGGAGATTCATATGGAGCAACAGAAGGTAGTGTTATTAAAAAAATAATAATTTATCTGCTCATTAATGGGTCTATATTATTAGCTCGAAAGCTAATTCTGTCGAATGCAAGCCCATTGACACATAAATGTTGAATGACAGGAATGTCGAGCATGAGTTCCATCGAAAAGCAGTGCATCGAAAAGTTTTAGTTGGCCCAAGCTATTGTCGAAAGCACACAACATTGAACGTTTAAACGGAAATCTCCGTAAGGGGAGATGTCTGTTTATTTCAATGTTGTGTGATCTCGGAGTTGGTATATTTAAGTAACAGGTGGTGCGGGGGGTGCAGGGGGGCTTGCCCCCCCTGTGTAAACACTTTAGTGGTTTTTTTTGTTTAATAATTTTTTTATTAGGGTTGTATGTTTTGTGCAATAATTGTGGAACAGCAGATGAGGGCATTTTCATAAGTTTAGTAATGAGCTGTTGTTAGTGTTGTTACTTCATAGCAGGGACGCGGTGTTGGCCAACAATAACATTGTGATGATGTCACTTTCGATGAAGAAGTGTTTCGCTAAAGATACCGTTCATTGTATATGTGTCGATAGATTTGCATTCGACAGAATTCGCTTTCGAGCTAATAATATAGACCCCTCATTATTGATGTATGACTGAAAAGTGCCATATATAAATAAAAAAACAGTATAACCGCATTAGTGATTGACATTTTATGGTTAAGTATACTGTATAAATGACAATAGCACTCTTGCATTTTAAAATATTGGGGAGGGGTTACTATTTCTTCCATGCTTAGTTAATTGGCTTTGTCTAGTGTGACACACCATGCACAATATGACTTTGTCAAAATCTATGTTTTGCTGTCTTTTGCTGAAAAAAATTGATTTGTTTGCAGAACCACACAATATATTATGCCTTTTTTTAATGTTCATTTGTTTGTAACCACCAAGCCTAACACTTCAGATTTTAGCTATTCACTCCTCCAATTCTTCTAGTATTCTTAGGTTGCAGGGGGAGGACTAACAAGATGCATTGCAGCCATTACCCTGCTGAGTTTTGAGTTTTTTTACGTGCATTACAGCCATCACCCTGCTGGGTTATGACTTTTTTACATCCATTGCAGCCCTCACCCTGCTGGGTTATGAGTTTTTTACATGCATTTCAGCCATCCCCTCCTGGGTTATGACTTTTTTACATGCACTAAACTCCCCTTCAGGCGTCACTAGCTGGAAAATTAAATGGAGTGCCTGCTGTATTGAGCCCAGTGCAATTATTAATTTCTTCAATTCTTAAAGGTCACACATTTCCTTCATGAAATCTCATACTCTGACCCCATGCTTATAAAGTGCATAACTCAGCTATTTTCTTTGTGGTTCTTCTGGGGTGAAGTCCCACCATCTCTAAGTCAATCAGCTGCTGTACTCAGGCATGAGTGTGGTCAAAGTAGGGATGGCCACAGCATAGTGCAGCAAAATCTTCTGTGCCTCTGCACAAGTTATGTCACATGCTAAATACTGACCAATAGGCAAGTAGGTCTGTGTATGTCAACAAGTTGAGTTCTTAGCTGTACACAGTTAGATTTGGTTCAAAATCTCTGTTAACATGCCTTCACAAATTGTTGCAACTATAGTTTAAAGTTATCTGTAGTTGAAGGATTTTGCTAATAAAATGTAACTAAGTACAATAACAATAATTGTATTCATTCAAACACAGATCAGTGGTTATGGAGGCCTTCTTGTCTCTTGTTATAAGGGCAGTCCTTACTTTGCTGGGGATCCATCCATCCATCCATCCATAACCCATTTTCCCATTTTTACACATGGGGTTGGGGTGTCACTTTCAACAGTGAACAATTAAATAGTGTGGTTAAACCAGCAGCAAGTGGAAAAAAACATAGGCATTAACACTGCACTGGTACCAGAAAATTCAGTAATGTAGAATTTGATCCAGTTGAGAACTCAAAATTGTAATATATGCTACTACACTAGCTGTACACAGTTGGCATTTTTTTTCTCTTTTGTGTCTTATTTGAAATGACAGTGGTATGCTTTATTTAATAAATTAAATGAGACTTTTTTATTCTGTTTTATCATTAACTTTGTAAAGAATATTAGAAGGACTATAATGTTCAAAAATACGATTTTTACATATTAATTTTACATATTGGTACAATTGTATTGGAATTTCTACTCATAAAATGGAACATTGTTTTGTAATCATTATAAATCAGTAATGTTACACATGACTCTTGAACTGAAAAAGTCATAAATCACTGAATATGTTTTAAGGGGTTAGTCTAAATGGGTGATTTTGTGACATTCGACTGTTGTTCATTGGCAGAAGGCCAGGCGTGGATGAAAAAGTATTTGTCACTGGAAATTGAGATACTGTTAAGAGAGGGCTTTTCTACACAGCACAAAGCTGAAGCTGTACTTCCTTGAGTTGTCTAGAGATATACTGTGATACTAGAGAACACACTCACAAGGTTGCTTATTGCATGCAGCTGTAGCTTGTTGAAAGGTCTTTCTTTGTATTATGCTCATTCTAGCTGGGGCAGCAAGAATAAAATGCAACTGTCCATTTTGTCGTAATTAATATGATAGCCCCTCTCATTAGTCTAAAAGATTTATTTACCATTACATACAAATCTGTCAGTCTGTCATTTTTCACGGATGTTTCTACATGCTTTCAGCTCATAAACGGGCAAAAGCAATTCATCGTAATTACTGAATGGACTGTTGAAACATCATATAATTGACGTATTGTAGAATACGGCTGACATGTATTTTTTTATTATTGCCATGAAAACAAGTGTTTGGCACACCCAAATAGCTTTAAGAATCATGTGCATCAAAGTGGTTTATCACTATATGGTTATAAAAACCAAAATGTGTACAATCTTATCACAGATGATTGGATGGGAAATAGGAAATTCACCCCAGGGATCACCTCTGTGACTCTGCTCGACAGGGACACAGGAAAATCATTTTCTTGGGTGGCGAAAGCCAGGGTACCTTTTTGGCTAGGCTTGTATAGGCTCTAGGGCTGATAGCCTAGTACCTACCCATGAACATTGATGAGAAGATCTGAAAAACGAAATGCACTCTAAGTATTACAAGTAAATATTTGTGGAGATTCCTAACAATTAACAGTGGCACATTGGGCAGGTATATTATATGACTTAGGTCTGGCAAGAACTGAGCCATGGAGCACAACCTGAACAATTAATGTTATCCCTGGCACCATGGCCCTGTTATATGGACTGGCCAGAGGTGATGCTGGACATTTAGTGTAAACACTCCTTGGTAGGCCAGTAGCAGCTTTTATTACATGAACAGACATTAACAATGTCTGTTCTATTTACTGGAAACTCTACAGTGTAAAAGTAACTCTGAGATACCCCATTTCTCAATTGTTTGCCCATTACAACATATCATAACATGTCACTTTTTGTTTTGGGCACACTGTTCCCAGCCTTATTATACTGCATTGTTTGATTGCATAAGGTGCATTCCAGTACTACTAAGTAATCAATGAGGCAAATTACTAATGAATATAAGGCAGCTACATAGCAGAATGAAGTTGTGGGAAGGGTTAGGATAACAGACAGTTTCAGGACTGCAAGGTAGAGGATTGATCACCTTGTTTAACATTTAAAGAAGAAGCAAGAACTATACTAATTCTGAGACAGCAGGATCTTGGAGAATTTTGCATACTCTGAGGTGCAGCAATCTTGTCGTTGGTGTCCGTATAAATATATATTTTAAATATATCTTATATTGGTCTGGCGATACAGCCACGTTTTGGGGTAGGGGGATGAAGCCTCCTACAGAAATGCTTTGAAAGTGCTATTCACAGTTTCAAGCTCTATTGTTAGAAGTCTGAGGTCATGCCTTCTCGTTCACACTTTTGAGTGTCAAACAGGGGTCCCATGCTCTTTAGCCCTGCACCTATTTGCCAGTGGTATGACAGTGCCTGTTACCACTCCTTCTCATGCAGTGTGAGATTCTGCATAAACCTGTCCAAGTTCAAGTGATAAATCAGTGTAACTCCCTGTACATCTAGACTTCACTCTGTTATTCTAGTCATTTCCATGAATTATCCTTAGTGCTTGACCCCATAAGCAGAGAAGATATCCGCAGAGAAAAAAAAAAACTATGGCCTTTATTCTTTTTAAAACACAACTTTTGTTTTTATTAGTACTTAAACAAATTGGCTTCTTTGCTCTTAGCTTCTTTATTTAATAATTAATCAGCCAAACTCACTCCCTCTCTCTCTCTCTCTCTATATATATATATATATATATGTGTGTGTGTGTATACCATGACTGTGACAATCTGTAAAGAAACTGACCATCCATTGGAGTGCATCAGCTAATTACAACTAAACATTAAAAAAAACATTTTCTATGTTATCAGACCTGCCCCTGTTCTTTCCCTAACAGGTGAACTCCATTCACTCTATAGGGGCTTTCCTTTACATCCACAGGAATTTCATCTACTAACCACTAGCATATTGAACTAAGAGACTTTACATATTTCTACAGCCTTAACTTTCCCATCCTTCTAAGCATCTACTTGCATCTAATGTTCTGATCCCCTTTCTTTACCTTACTCCTACTTGATGAATATATATAAAAAGAGTATGCAATCTACCAATTTGCTTTAATTTAGTAAATGTTTTATTACTTTATCTATCTCTCTGTACTTATTTTGTATTTATTATTGTATCTACCTCTCTGTACTTATTTAGTATTCAATTATTAATGTGTGCTTTAATACTTGTTTTTTTTATCTTGTTCATGTAAATTGTCTTAACTTTCATGTATCATTTGGAGCTTTTCTCCCTGGGTCTCTGCTGAAAATGGGTTCCTGACCCAGTCGGACTTTCCCCGTAAACAAATGTTAAATAAATAAAAAATAAAACATTATCCTGCTAGTCCTCTGTTTCCTCCCTCCTCAGTGACTGCTTTATGCTCCAGACCTAGAGGGGCTGGCAAGCAGAGAGGAGAATTCTGCTGCTTAAAGGGAACTGATATTGTATGCTGCCCTATCATTCTCCTGCATCCTAAGTTACCTTTACTTTTAGGCTATAACATAGGAGCAACTAGCAACACATTCTTCCTCTATGGAAATGCTTCCCCATTACCCTACCTAACCTTTCATTCTGAAGATACTACCTTCACCAGCCCTGATCTCCACACAAACATGATGTCAGCAGTATACTGCAATACTTCACATCCTCCTCAGGGAGTTAAGCAAGTAAGTGTCTCACCATTTCTTTCCTACCAAGTCCCCACCTCTAGTACTTGTGTTATTAATTTAACCAGATAGACTGCTTGGCAATTGCAACTTTATCCATCTGTGCCACTAAACTGCCCAGTGATTGCACAGAACAAAGTAACAAGATAATGTAGGCTTAAAGCTGAAAAAAAACCTTTGTGGACTGGAACTGAAATACAACAGCAGTTAACATCCATGAAGAGCACTGAAAATTGCTTTATGCTCTCAGTTAAAATATTACATCTTGACAAAGTTACAGTCCTACGTACATTTACCACACAACGAAATTCCATAATATTGGCAGCATTTTATAGTTTTGGTTCAAGGTTTTTGTATGTTGGTCTAAGAACTCTCCTTTCTAATATATTGAATTTATTTTTTTTGTCCAGAAAGTGGTTTTGCTGCCCGTCTGACCTGATATGTGCATTTAGGTCACCCAGTATTAACATCATCTCAACTTGTCTTGGAAATATTTCCTTCACTTTTCACTGAGACTCAATTAGTTGAAACTTCTGTCAGATGATCAAACCAGTCAAAGAATCCTTTGCTTGAAAAAACATGTACAAAAAGCACTTTTTTTGCAGAAGACATCCCCAGTGCCTACACCCCTTACACACATAGATATGATATGTTCCTGTGTGTGTATGTATATGTATATATGTCTTTGTATGTGGGTCCCCTTCAGAAGCTCGAGTTTTCAGAAACTTGAAATTCATATTGTCGAGATGACATGATTGAGTTTCTTAATACTCAAATCTTTTGAATGGAGATTGTGGTACAGCTAAGATTGGGTGAATTTACCCTTTTCCCCACTGTGGTGTGATAGCAGAGTAATATGCAGTGGGTGTAGGGACCCCTGCAAAAACTTAGAAAAAGGTAGATTTTTGTTGTTTTTTGAAATTTGAGTTTTTGGGAAATCAGTCAATCATTCTTATCATCATGACAATATAAATTTTGAGTTTCTGAAAACTTGAGGTTCTGACATAGACCCCACATAGGTATGTGTGTGTATATATAAACATATATATATATATATATATATATATATATATATATATATATATATATATATACGTACACACACACTAACAGCATTGTTGCACACATAAAAAGAACAAAGAACTCAAAGCACTGCCTGAACACAAACAAAAATAACATTGACAATGTTTTCATATTGAAAATGCATTTAGGGAGTTCAAAATTAGGGAATAAAATGAATTGAAACTTAGCTAGTTACATTGAACCAAGCATAAGGTAAGGAAACCCTGTGATATAAGCCACCCACATGAAAAGCTCTTTACTGTTTGAAGTAGGACCCTAGAGATATATTTTAAAAAGTTTAGAGCCAAAGCATGGCAGACACTTGTTGAAATGCCTATTACTTAGCATTGTAGTACCTGTCACATGTCTCATATTCAAATGAGACACTGAGGCACTGTGATGGGTTCAAGTTGTATATTGTACATAAACACATCAGGAGCTGTAACTGGAACATATATTTAAGCTAGCTGACTGACTCATTACTTCAAACATACTCATGTGTGCAGCTGCATTCATGCTTGCACTCACTCTGACTGACCATGCAAAATGGCACTGATCTTGCATGTGCTCAATAACTTATATACACGTGCTCTCTAGCTACAGTGGCTGACTAGGCACAATACACACAATAATCTACATCCTCCATCTTTGATTTGTTTGACATGCAATAGGAGAACAAGAAAATTTTACAAGCTAGATATCACATCAACTTTTAATAACAAATTAATTCAAGTCCAAGTTGCGGTGTATCTTGGATTGGGTCTGGAAATTCTATCTGATCTGGTCACAGACTGGGTTTAGCAACAGGGACATTCTCTGGGGATTCTTTTACAACTGGAACTTTGGGAATTACATGAGGATCACTTGAAGATACACTGTTCTCTGGAATTGGAACAAGTGTAGAGGCACTCTGAAAAATAGTCTCTCTTGCGCAGGCAATCTGCTACGTCACTGGTTCGGGGACTGGTGGTATGTGTCTTCATTTGTTTCTAAAATCCATTCCATCAGATTGTATGATGTAAGATCTCGGTTCTTCACAAATATATTTGACAATTCCCACTCGGTCATATCCTTTAGATGTTTGCATTCTCAAAATCTCTCATTGTCTTAATGGTCTGAGAGGTTTGCTGGACTTATTGTAGTACAACTTTTATGACTTGCGTTTTTTCAAAAGTTGAGTCCTGACTATTCTGTTGTTCTTTGCATTTGGAATCAGTAATTGTTTACTGATTGGAAGAGTTGTTATACTATGTGTGGACATCAATCTCTGAGCAGGTGAACCAAGCAAATTATGTCAAGGAATGTTTCTGAGATTAAGCAGGTTAAGAAAAACATCACTACTAGCTCTTCTGGATTTCTCCATGTACTTTTCACATTGAACAGCTAATCCATTGGACTGTGGATACTCAGGGCTACTAATAACATGGACAAAGTCCCAAGACTCTGCAAAATTCTTGAACTGCTGACTTGTAAACTGTGGACCATGGTCAGATATGACTTTATGACTACTATGAACAGAAAAATGTCTCTTAAATTTTGTAATGACAGTGCTGGACATTAAGCTAGGAAGAAGGTCAATGTCAAACCAATTCGAATAAGAGTCTACTAACATTAAGTAATGTTAACCATTCCATTTGAAAATATCAGTAGCAACGACTGAGCATGGTAATTCAGGAATCTGGATTAGCTGAAGTGGTTATTTTGTTGGTGCAATTTAGTATTGTTGCAAATGGAATATGCCAGAGTTTCCTTCTCTATACCTTTTGACATAGAAGGCCAAAATACTATGCCTCTTGCCCTTCTTTTGGTTGAATCAGTACCTGGGTGATCATGATGCAAAATGTTGATATATTCCTGTTGTAATGCTATAGGAATTACCACTTTAGGACCTTTCATGATGATTCCATCTTCCATCATGTGCTCATCCCTGTAGGGAAAATACTTCTGTATGTCAAGTGGTAAACTAGTTTGTCATGCTGGCCATCCTTGACTGATAACACGTTTCATCTTCTGGAGAACTGGGTCTGAAGCTGTATGATTTCTGAGTTCATCAAGACATGGAGAGGAAAAGTTCTGACTTCCATGACTTCAAAGTCTGCTTTCTCATTATCATGTTGTTCTGCTGTTTCTTTGGGTGCTCTTGACAAAGCATCAGCAAAGTATAGAAATTTGCCTTTTGTACAGACAATATTAGAATTGTACTTTTGCAATTTTAACATCATGAGTTGCAAACGTGCTGATGCTGTATGTATTGACTTTTTCATAACTGTCACTAGAGGTTGGTGATCAATCTCTATTTGAACAGGTTTGCCATAAATATAATCATGGAACTTCAAACGTGAACACTACTACCCAAAGCTCTTTTTCAATGTATGCATTTTATTTTGGGTTAAAATTCTGTATCATAGGCTACTGTTATGCCTTCATGAAGACATGCTGCCCCAAGACCATACTTTGAAGCATCACATGAAAGAGTTACTAATTTTGTGAACATCAGAGTATCTCAATGTGGGTGGACTTGCAATTTTCTGTTTCAGAACGTCAAATGCTTTTTGGCATTATGCCAGCCAGGACCATTTTAAATTTTTGCTTGCCAACTGACGTAATGATGCTGAAAGCTCACTCAGGTCTGGGATGAGCTTTCCTAAATAGCTGACCATACCAAGAAAACATTGTAAAGATGTGACCTTTTCTGGAACTGGCATTTCAAGAATTGCTGCTTGTTTAGATGGATCTGGTTGTAAGCCAGAACTGGTAAACAAATGACCCGCATAAGTAACTTCTTTCACTTTAAATTTGCACTTTTGAGGATTCAGTTTGAGATTTAAGTCACGAGCACAGTCTAGAACTTTCTTGAGGTTTCTATCATGTTCGACTTCACTGTTGCCGTCTACAATAATGTTGTTTATGATAATAGCACATAGATAACCTGAAAAAATTTGTTCCATCGCACGTTGAAATACTTCACTGGCAGAATTTAACCTAAATGGCATTCTCAAAAATCTGTATCTACTAAATGGTGTACTAAAAGTGGTTAAGAATAATGATTTGTGATCCAGCAAAATTTGCCAAAAGGAACTTTTTCAATCTAAGACAGAAAAACAGTGGCATTTGCCATGACAGTGGCTACTTCTTCTACTGTGCGCATTGGATGATGATGATTAAGGACTTTGTTTAAATCTCTCAGATCAATACATATTCGAATATCATCTGAACTTTTCTTATGAGGAACGACCATGAAGGATACCCATTCAGTCTGTTCTTTTTACTGGAGTGAGGATACCTAAATTCACCATTTTGTCAAGCTCTACTTTTACTTTCCTCTGGATTGCTACCAGAACCTTCCTTGCTTGTCTGATAACTGGGCTTACTTCATGATTTAACTTCATGGAATATGTGACTGGAAGTTTGCCAAGCTTGTCTGTGAAAATATCAGCATATTCACTAAAAATATTCTGTGTAAAACTATCTTTGTTGTTCAGACTTATATGGTGGGCCTCTTTATTAAATTTATTTTTATTTATTTATTTTACATTTGTTTACCGAGAAAGCCCGACTGAAACAAGGTCCTTTTACAGTGGAGGCCCGGGGAGAAAAGCTCCATAACATAACAGTACAAATACAACAAATGACAAAACAATTTCTGTACAGAGGCATATATGCAATCAGAGCTCCATGTCTTTATATGACAACACATAATCCACGAATGACAGAAAATTTCTATACAGTGGCATATATACAATCAAGGAGATTTTTCGTACTTTAGTTTGATTTGAGCAAGCTTGGTATATAGACAGCAAAACTTTGAATTCTGTATTGGTAGTACAAAGCATAAAAATGAAGGAATGGAATCTGGAAAATAATACTATTCGGAGATATGTCATAGCGTGAAAAATAGTTTGTAGGATAGTAGTTCCTGGTAGGGAGTATTTGAGTAGTGCAGAATAGCTGAGGTAAGCAGTGAGGTGATGAGGTGTAGCAAGTTAGGAGGAGAGCAGAAAAGATGTTATGTGATACAGGGACAGAGCCATGATTGCAAGAGGTATGACTTTAGTGATGTCTTGAAAAGTGAGATGGATGGTGCAGAGGAGATACTGTGGGGGAGGTTATTCCATTTCCTAGCAATAATGTGGGAGAACAGACTTTCCCTGCAGTGTTATTGGCTTTGGTTATGCAGAGCAGGGTTTTGTTGGATGAGCGTAGAGGGCGATTTGCAGAATATTGGTTTAGAACTTAGTTTAGGGCTGGGGTTTTCTGAGTGTTCCTTATTATGTTGAAGTTGAGGATTAATTGGTGATAGCTAATTTGCTGATGGAGTTCTAACCACTGTAGTTGCTTCAGGGCAAGACAGTGATGACTTCTAAAAGTGGAGTTGTTAGCGAATTTTGCAATTTTATAGTAACATGACGCTAGTTTGTTTAGGTCTGTTTTCCTGATATGAATTAGGATTGGTGATGCATACATTAGATGATTAAATTAAATCAGTCCCATTCTCAAAGTGTCTTTTAGGTCTAACGATGACTGTATGCGTCTTTTGACTATGTATGCCATCAGTTTTAATCTCTTCACTACCACAAGCAACTAGTTTTGTACACTTTGCTGAATCAAGTTTCTCACCAGCTCTAACTTTGGCAAACATTTGTGCTGCTATAACATTGTACTTGGATCCAGTGTCAACTCTAAGCTCTACAGGTTTCCCATTAATCTGAATTTGCTGCCAACTGATACTGTACTGTATTAACTGTTTCATCAATCACTGAGACACCATCAACACAGAAAGTTTGCTCATAGCTTTCTATCTGATCTACTTGCTTCTTCGGAAGCTCTCTTTTAATAAAAGTATGTGCCACTTTAGACTTGCAAAGCCTTTTGAAATGATTCCACTTTTTATATTTATGACACTGCTCACCAAAAGCTAAGCACTTTTCTTGTTTAGGTTCATGACTGCCTCCAGAGTTATGACAGCTGACAACAAGGTTGGATGTTGTGGCCCCATGCGGGTTATATTTGTTTTTCATTTTAGGTTTGTGTTGTACACTATCAACATTCGCACTGGCAGACACTACATGCACATTCTTCTCATCCGTAAGCATATTCATATGCTTTTCTGTAAGCTCGTATATTTGACAAATCTCAATGGCTTTGCTCAAAGTTAAATCACTATCTCAAAGCAAAATCTTTCTCATTACCTCATTATTAACACCACACACAAGCCTGTTTTTATCAACTCATCTCTCAGATCACCAAATCTGCATGTTTTTGCTTTATTTCTTAAGTCAGTAATATATGCTGCTATAGTTTCACCAGGCTTTTGATTTCTTGTGTAAAACATGTGCCTTTCCATTGTAATATTCATTTGAGGGTTACACATTTCTCCAAATTTAAATTTTAAACACTCAGGGTCTTACTGCAGAGCCTGTATCACAATGTGGCAGTTCTTCCCCTCCCCTGCATACACAGCAAGGGCATACACAAATGAATGTTCCCACTCAGTGGCTTTCAAGTCAGCTAAAATAAGAAGAATGCCTTTGTACATGCATCTTTGTCAGAAAATGCAGCCTGTATGAAAATTTCATACTCTTGCTCAAATGCTCGCCAGTTCTGAGCAATATTATTATCAAACATCAGCGGTTCAGGTCTATGAAGACCCTCTGCATAACAACAAAATAAGTTTAAATATAAGCACAGACCAGGTACTTGTAATTTTGCACAAATGCACAACAATCTCTCTGAAAAGTTTCCCTTTAACACTGCAAACACTTTGGACACTTTGGATACTTCAAAAAGTTTTAGTTAATGTGAAAAATTAGCACATTGTGAGAAAATGTGGTAGTTTTAGCCTTTTTGTACAACTAAACACTTTGGAAATTATTTTGAACACTTCTGTATTTATTTTGAATACTTTTATCAGTATGTCACAATTTCAGACATTTTGTTTATCTCAGTAATTATTTCGAATGTTTCAAATGTTTCACCACTTATTCTGTGACTAAAAAAGCATTTAAACGAGTTTAAGTACCTTAAATAACTGCTGCCCTGTTTGCGAGTTGGCTCCTGTATATTCCTCCAGTTCTAACTGCATGCCTTATGGTTTGGGAGTTGCTTCAACTTTGGATCCCATTCTGACACCATGTCACATGTCTCTTATATATAAATGAGACACTGAGGCACTGTGATGGGGTTATGTTGTTTATTGTACATAAGCAGATCAGGAGTTGTAACTGGAACATATATTTAAGCTAACTGACTGACTCATTACTTCAGACATACTTGCATGTGCATCTCCATTCATGCCTGCATTCACTCTGACTGACTATACAAAATGACACTGATCTTGCACGTGCTCAGTAACTTATATGCATGTGCTATTTAGTACAGTGGCTAACAAGGTACAATACACACAATGATCTACAGTATCAACCCTACTAAATTGTTAGTTATATGTGCTCTGTCAACCCAGTCTACATTTGGATATGAGGGAGTAAAGCCATGTATGGTTCAGAGAAGAGGATGTGTAGCTGCAAAAGTTTATCATGGAGTGCGATAGTGTATTATGGCCAGTTAGCAGTGACAGTATCAACCAGAACTGCAGAAGATGACAAAATCATTTTCATTTATTTCATGAGTAGATGCTGGTGGATTGTACAGCTGTCAGGATGAATACAGTGGGAGTTGTTCTAGGAGGACCAGGCATTTCCAAGTTCATTCTTGTATGAGGTGTTGCACAGGAAACATCTTATCATCATCATAATCATCATCATCATCCCTATTTTCTACAAAGGGTTGGGGTGTCGCATCAGCTGTTGCCATCTGTCTGGATTCAATGCCACTCTCCTACCTTCTTTGACAGTCAGGCCTGATTTCTGCAGGTCTTCTCTCACACTATCTATCCACCTCTTTGCTGGATACCGTCAGTTCCTCTTGCCTTCTTCCTGTCTGTTCTAAATCTTCTTCACAAGATTATCATCTGCCTGCCTGCATATGTGTCTGAAACACCATAATCTATTCTCTTTGATCTCTGCAATTAGAGCTACTTGTGCTTCTGCTCTTATGCCCTAATTTCTTCATCTGTCCCACAGTGCACATCCTACCAGCCATCTCAGACTCTTCATTTCCATCACCTCTAGCTTCCTTAACTGCCCTATCTTCACTGCCCAGGTTTCCTTACCGTACAGTAGTACTGGTTGCTCCACTATTTTGTACACCAACTCTTTCAGCTTCTTTGGCATTTTTCTGTTCCACACTCTCCCTTTTACTTTGTGACAGTTGGCTGCAGACTTCCATTTTCCTCAACCACCTCTCCTAGATACATGAAGCTGTTGACCTGTTCCACTGTTTTCTCTTCTATCTCAGTTTTCATCTTGCTCTGATTCCCCCATTTGCTGCCATTACAGCTGTCTTATCTGTATTCCGTTTCATCCCATGTGCTTTCAGTTTTATATTCAATTCTCCTATAATTTGCTGAAGTTCTTTTTCAATCTGTCTATATTTCTGCATTGTCTGCATGCAGCAGCTTTGTTGATCTATCCCCTCTAATCTGTTTGTTAATGTAGTCCATCATCAGTATGAACAGTAGTGGGCTCAGAGCTGCAGACTGATGCACATCCACTCCTACAGAGAACCCCTCTGTGAGTCTGAACACTGTTTGTACTGGTATGTTTTCATCACAAAAGTCACTAGAAATACTGATGCTCACCACGAAAAAAAAAACAGTAGATACCTTTCAGAAAATTTTAATGCAGTACTTACACCTATGTTTCTAGGACTTTGAATCACTGCAGCACTGCCCAAATTGGCTGTCTTTAGACCTTGTCATATGCTTTCTTCAAGTCTAGTAATGCCTAGTTGAGCTGTTGAGCTGTTTCCTTATATCTGTCTCAATGCAAACATCGGGTCAGTTGGACTGCATCTTCATCCTCATCCAAACTGCTCATTTCCCATTGTAAATTGCATTACTCTAAGTATCCATTTATCAATCACCCTCTCCAGATCTATCATGCAGTGAGACCTCTGTGCAGACACAGTTGTGAATATCCCCTTTGTTCTTGTACTTTGGCACTAGAATGCTTATTCTGTAGTCATCTAGGATACTACTTTTTCTCCATAATGTTATAAGTACCGTAAGGAGACATTTCTCCCCTAACTCACCCAACATCTTTAGCATATCTTCTGTGACCTCTTCTGAGCCTGCTGCTTTCCCTAACTTCATTTTCCTTAGTGCTGTTCTTACTTCTAGAATGGGATTCTCCTTTTCTTTCATTGTAGGCTGTGTCTGGGGCATTACAGCTCCTGTGGGGTTTTCTTCATTTAGAAGCTGCTGGAAGCAGTCCTTCCATATGCCTTTGATGTCCTGTCTGCTGGTGAGCAATTTGTTGATGGCATCCCTAATGGGTGGTGCCTGATGACTATCTTCTTTATTTTTCTGTTTTTTCCTTGCAGCCTGATAGATTTCTTTGTTCCAGCTGCTGAACCACTTTATAGAAGCTCTTTGCTATTACAATTGCTCCTTTAGCCTATTTTTAGCCAGTCAGTATTCCTTCTTAGCCTGATCCATTTTTTCTCTCCCTCACTTTTTTCTGCTCAATTTTCTTTTGATGACTTCCTGGATGTCTGCATTCCATCACCAGCTTTCCTTATGTTCCTTGTTTCCATACCTAGCTAGACCACATATCTGTTCTACAGAACACAAACATGCTGTTTTGAGGGACAGACATTCTTCTTTAACTCAATCTATTTCCTCTTCTTCCTGAGGTCCTAGAGTCCTCAGTATTTCCTTCAACTCTTTTACTTTCTCTCATTTCAAATTCCAGATTTTCAGTCTAGTCTCCATTGAGATTACAGTCTTCTCTGACCACTGCTTGCAAATGATTGTGGCAATCACTTTTTTATATTGTGGACCGACTGTTACCCTCTAGATGACTTTGTGATCACTGATTCTACTCCAGTGCCCTTTCCTTAGCAGGTGGAAGTCTACCTGAGTTGCATGTTGGCCACTCTTGTGTGTGATCTCATGACTGTCATCCTCTTTCTGAACCATATGTTGGCCAACGTCAAGCCATTTGCCAGACAGAAGTATAGACTGGCATATCCTTTTCTATTCCTGTTGCCCCACCCGTGTTTGTGTCAATATGTGCATTCTGATCAGCTAGTATCAACACCAACTCATGTTGTCCTGCTTTATCTCGTAGATTTAGAGATATGAATACATTGTAGGGAGTTGTTAATAGCAGGCCGTACTTCATACCATGATGAGCCTCCCATTTAGCACACAGAGATGTCATCCTGGAGAAATGGCCAGTGTGATACATAGTTAACTTGCCATATGACCTCTATATTATGTATATATATATATATATATATATATATATATATATATAGATATATATATAGATATATATATATAGATATATATATGTATGTATATATATATATATATATATATATATATATATATATATATATATATGTGTGTGTGTGTGTGTGTGTGTGTGTGTGTGGCACACACACACACACACACAGACACATATACATATCTGAGCCTTTTTATATGTTTTTTGCAGTCACGTCTCAAGCTACACACACACACACACACACACACACACACACACACACACACACACACACACACACACACACACACACACACAGGTTTTGTTAATGCAGATGTACAATTTGTCAAAGCAGCTCCATCTGTATTGCTAGGTGGTTAAGATATGATGACAATACATATAATTAGTATATTGGCAACATTTAGCATCTCTTTAGCTATATTAGGCAGACAGAGGTCAACTGTCAAAGCAGTTGTGTTGCTCAGTATGTAAGCTTTAAGGTGAAATATTTCAGTGGATTAAAATACTAGGGCTACGTACCATAATTTTGCAATTATTAATTTGAATATGAAGATGCAGTGTTTACCTAGAAGCATTACTTGGCTGCTAGTGCTCAAACGCATCAGCTCTGAGCCCACTGCTGTTCATAAAATCAGTCTATCTATCTATAGGCCTAGGACCACTCATTGACTGTTTGTAATGTTGATGTGCAGAATATTGATGTCATAACATTGAAACATGGAATGTCAACATGCACTCAGCACAAACTAAACAAACAAGTGTTTTAGTAGGGGCAAATCCCCCTGCACCCCCCCACACCCACTGCTAATTATATATACTAACTCCAAGATCACACAATCCCCGGGGAAAGGGAATATCCTGTTCATATGCCAACCATCTGTGCCTGTCGACCAGATAATGTTGATCAAACAGGTATCAGCATTGTGTATGTTCAACGTGTTGTATGAGATCCATATGTGTATATGTACAATAACCAAATGAGCATATTGTTGGCCCTCGAATCAGTGTAAAAATCCTGATGACTACAAATCACCAAAAGTACATTAAAAGACAAAAAACTTTTTTGTACAGTGGTAAGTCCCTTTGAATGCCTCATGTGAGGGTAGTGTCTCCCATACCATCTGCTACTTATATATACCAACTCCAAGGTCACACAACAGTGCGGAACAGAGAAAACTCCCAAAACATATTGTTAAGCAATGTCACACTAACTCCAACCCTGTATGTCTGGCAATCTGTGAATCTATTATAAAAAGTTAACCCATTCACAAGTTGATGAATGCATCAGTGTAGTGGAAAAATTGCATCCATACATCATACTTAAGTCTATAGCCACATTGTTGACTGCTGATTGTGCAATTTTACTAAAATATTTCTCTAGGAGTGTGCTGACTTTACTAATGTATTGAAAAGTGACTATGCTGTCTGTCAGTAGCACAGTTTGAAGTTCAGACTTCACTGGCATTATGCAACTGTAGATTTATATATAATTGAGGGTATGTGGAATTCCTTTAACTCTTTTAGCATGTTTTTGTTTTCTGTGTGTTTTTTTCCAGCCGTACCTGTTGGCACTCAGGCTTCCCTGTACTAACCAGACCCATTCATTCCTGTCCTGTGTAATCCCAGCAAGGGTAACAGACAGCTGAGCTTGACTGTCATACTTTGCCCTTTTCCTGGGTAGGGGAAGGGGCCCATATCACACTGGCCACTACTGTTACTTTCCCTTGTGAGTGCATACCACCATGTACATCTAATGAGAGTTTTGTTCACATTCTGGAGGCTGAACATTCACTCCAAGGCCATCTTATTGGCACCACTCTCACTCTAAAAGATTGTGGCATTAACAAGCATGGTCTATCCCCCCAAGATAGGCAGAGACATCATCCTCACACCAGCTTCAGCAAATATCTGAGCCCCTTAATCAAACGTAGGTCACCTTTGTTCCCTCTACACCAATAGAGCCAGACCCATTACCATGTGTTTTAGTGTGTATTTGTGGTGTGACATGTTCTGGCTGTTTTTTTTTTTTTGCAATAGTATGTTTGCTGATTGTGTATGTTTTTAGTGTGCTAAAATGCAGGCTAGCAAGGGTTTCATTACTGTGGCAGCAGTAATGTAACATTTGCTCTGATAATATGCATGCATAGTGGCTAAGTAGAAAAGATATCCTCCTTACAGCTCCAGGGGCTAAGGTTCGGTCCTGATGTTTGGTCACTGGATGTGTAGCGTTTGTATGTTTTCCCACATCTGTGTGGATTTTTCGGCCTGTGTACTCTGGTTTCCTTGCACTTTTCAAAAGAGGCAGGCCCATTAGTTATTCAAAGTTGTAATCTTTATGATTAGCAAATTAATTTTCTGAGTGGACATTTTCCTTTATTTTTCAAAGAATGGAAGCTGTTTCTGATTTCCCCACAAGTGGAATTTCAGAGATTGGCACTGCCAGTGTCAATCGGAACTGTTTGTTTGCGACAGAAAGACACATTATTTGAACTTGAAGGTCTGCTTTAGCCTTTAGCATAACTGTTGGCCCTCAGGCATCATGGAAGTTGGCATAGTAGCTTAACAATCTGACAAATTAAGGAATTTCATTTTTCTTCATTTGCATTCTTTAAGGAAATGTTAACATTCTATCCTCTGCCTTCACCAAGTGATGCTGAGCTTTGTTCAGCTCCCCTTCAAACTCTTCAGCATTTCTGTCTAGCTGTTGCTGTTGGCCTGTACTTGGCAAGGCTTGTCACTGGTCATGCCCCTTTCACTTGGGAAGATTCACCATTTTAATGTATATGTTTAATGAAAAACACCAAAGGACTAACTAAGGATACGGGGCAGGTGGGAGATCAGCTCAGCATAAAAGGCTAAGGAAACTTTCCCTTCCAGTTTTATCCCTCCCATGGCCAGTTCTGCAGTGATTTTATAGTAAGGTTATGCATGCCAACATTCTCTTTCTTTAGACCTGTGATTAACTAAGCCATGTCCAGTGCTAGCTATAGTCTGAGTGAGGTATTGTATTCAGTGAAATCTCACGTTATTCTGAAAGCAGAGCAGTGCACTATCAATGCTCAGCAGTAGCACCACACTGGCCTCTCATCTTTGTCTCATTCATGAGTCTTCCTGTGCAGCAGATGAATGCTGTTCTTCTGTGGTAACAGGTAGTCTCTGAGGATTCCTTTTAATGATGGAAAACTTAATGAGAACATACTGCGATAACACTAAGAATGTACAAAACTGTGAAGTTAATCTTGAGAAAACTAATTTTCATTTGTTGAATTCTAACGTGATGAATGACCAGTTCGCTCTATTTATAGAAACCTGACTTAATAACTCATAGAAGTTCAGCAATATGATACCGATGATTAAGGCTAGAAGCTTTTTACGAGTCCTCGGTTTGATTCCCTCCCTGTCTATTTGCTGATGTGCAATTCTAAAGAAATCCCTTGAGCATATTTGTGCCTAGTGAAATTAAATGTTTAGCAAATAAAGAAAAAGGGTGAAAAACTCATATAGAAGCACTGACATCTCTTAGCTCTGCAAAGCCAAATATAAAAATGGCAACTCTCAAAAATGTTCCTAACACATCATTAAGGATTTCTCTGTGAAAGTGACCCCACCTTTTTTGCGGAGGATGATAAGATCTTTAGTGTGCTTGTTTTCACTGTAATACATGTATCGTATTTCAAGAAAGTGTTCATACGATGATTCTTCAGAAAAGAGCATGGGGCATATCCATTAAAACGGGAAAACCTGCTAAGAGTACAATGTACCATAAATAGCATTTTTGAAGGTTTACTGTCAATAATGTTGGATCAGAAAGCATGTGTGGTTAAACCAAAGTGCGTTTAAATGTACTGTCAACTTTATAGTAGTCTCTAATTACATTTCTTCCTGCATTAGGTGAATAAGCATAATATCTATGTGTATTACTATGTTGCTACTAAAATAAGTTCTTGACTTTATGGTTTCACCTGAATGCCTAATAAAACAAATGTATTTATATAAGTTACATTTTATATCTCTTTCATAAATGAAACTGTAAAAATGTCCAGCCACTTAAGATTTATAAAGAGAAGTAGTAGATGTAGCACACTGCATTTCACTATTTAACAAAAAGAATCAGCAAAGCAAGATAGAGGAGCTGAAAGATCACAAAATTGTCTTCATTTTA
The DNA here is from genome assembly GCF_019279795.1 of Protopterus annectens. Lineage (NCBI taxonomy): Eukaryota > Metazoa > Chordata > Ceratodontiformes > Protopteridae > Protopterus > Protopterus annectens. The sequence continues at coordinate 1,256,149,784 of NC_056739.1, forward strand.
GTATGCATGAATGTATTTATTTATTTGCGCTTGTTTACCTGGAAAAACTGACTGTACAAAAGCCCCTTATCAGTGGAGGCCTGGAGAGAAAAGCTCTAAGAATTATAACAAGTTACGAATTAAAATAAAGTGATTTAACTAAGTAATACAAGTTAATGTGTAAATACAAGTAACATTCAATTAACATTGACTGGTAACAGTTACTGGAGTTGTACAGTTATGTGTGGGAAACAAAAATACTGTAAATACAGTATGAAGGAAAAAGTTTGTTTCCAATGAACGCATTATATAAGAATGACCATGATACCGAAGCCTCAGGAAGTAGAATGTTGTAGGTTGGCTTTAGAAGGGTGTGCACCAGGAAGGAAAAGATAAAAGTGAAATATAGAAGAGGAGATGAACTAGACTGGAAGGGTGAGCAAGACTGTAATGATGGGATAGTGATGAAGAGAACAAGATAAATTGTTAGTGGAATATAGACCAGAGCAAACAAAGGAGGGGATTATATAATATGATGAGATGAGAGGGGGAAGAGGAGATTAAAATGAAGCCACACAGTGAAGAACATCAGACAATGTTAAAGAGCATAATAAATTATTAAAATGCAAGCTTTTCAACTTACATTACATATTCCAAAAATGTACCTAAATATGATATACACTTGGACTTGACTTTTAATATCATGAATATTTAATATCATGAATATCCTTGTATAAAAGGGGACATTATTTCTGCTTGTTCCCTCTTCACTTATTTCTGCTTGTTCTCTGTTTCTCTATATTTATTTATTGGCGTTTGTCTACTGGGATAGTCCACTGGGCCAATAAGAGCCCATTTTTAGTGGAGGCCCAGGGAGAAAAGCTCCAAGAAATATATTCAGAATATATAAAAATTTCAAAAGATAAACTTAATTACAAAGTAACATATTTAGACAATATATAAGCACACAGGACAAGCTTATTACAAAGTAATTAATTAATTATTGTTGACATAATAGAATTAGCAAGCATATCATTAAATCCGTGGTGGTGCAGCGGTAGCATTGTTGCCTCACAGCAAGAGGTTCTCCCGTTCGATTTTGGGCTGGAGTGCGGGGATTGCTTTCTGTGTGGTGTCTGCATGTCCTCCCCACGGTTGGGTGGGAATTTGAAAGACATGC